>NC_134887.1:9368216-9373216 GCF_041734735.1 Babylonia areolata
AATTTCCTCGCTTAACTCGACCTCTTGTAAGTGGGCACCTCGTATACCTCGGTCATTTTTTTGTGCCAGTGAAGTCCCAATGAGACCGTTGATAGAAGGGGGAAAAAATTCTCCTAATCACATGGAATACATGAAACTCCAATTTTTGCCATTCCAAACACCAGTTCACACACACACACACACACACACACACACACACACGGAGTTTAATAAGTTTGATAAACCTTTAAGTCTTACCGGAGCATGAAAGTTTACAACATCGTTTAACGAACAACAACTCCCCTGTCCCCTTCTCCTCCTACCCCCCCCCCCTTACCCTCCCCCTCCCGACCCCACGTCCCCCCCCCCCAGCACACACACACACATGGCATGATTTTTTTTTTTTCTTCCTGTGGATGTTTATTTCATCACGAGGAAAGGAACGTTTCATGCCTTGGAAAATAACACCCCATGTTACTTTACTGGATAGAACACACACAATGGGAATGCTTCTCCCCCCCCCCCCACCCACCAACCCTCCTCGACGCCCCCACCCCCACCCCCTTGCAGCCTTTCTTTTTTTTCCCCCACAAATTCAACCGGTCATGTTTCAATTCACAGGAAAAGTAAACAGAGGGGGAAAAAAATCCATTCAGCATTGAAGCTGTCATGACGTGGGGGAATGACAATTTGGCTGACAATTGTTCTTCTGACCACCCTTTAAAAAAATTTTTTTTTTTCTTTTTATATTGATGGTAACTCACATCCCATCCCCTTCCACTCACACACACACACTCTCTCACAAAATTCCATATAGGCTAATTGTCGGATCATCTTGATATGAGTAGTTGGTCAATAATCGTTTCTCTTATATTCTATACTACAATGACATGAAGTGCTATTGACACATTGGGTTAATGACACGTAGTACTACTGACACGTAGCACAACTGACACGTAGCACTGTCTACTTGCAACAACACACAGCCTGAATCTCACTGACCCAGATTCTCACCTCCACCGCCCCCCTCACCATCACAGACACAGACAATTCACGTGCAAAACGTGCAACACAGGAAAACTCGCCACTTTACTGCCAACGCAAAATCAACTGGGAGAACACAACGTATCATCGAAAATAAAATAAAATAAAATAAAACTGAGAAGCAGCCATTTCATTTTTGAAATGCTGACTGATAATTAAACTTAATAACCAAATAATGTTTAACATGCATCATATACCAATACAAAACATATGCAGAAACAGGGAAATTTATCACCGCTATATATGAATCATATGTATGTATATATATATACATATATATATATATATATATATATATATATATATCCCATCTGTTACCTGTTTAAAAAAAAATTGTCATAACTCAGATAGTGCTGATGTCCCAGGCCCATGGCAATGTGAGTGTGTGTGATGGGAGAGTGGAGAGAATGGGGGTGGGTAGATGGATGGTGGTGGTGTAGTTCGAAAGGGAGAATGACCCGAATTTTACCCCTTTTATCTTTTCTATTCAAAATTTTATTTTACAATTTTTACAAAATCTATGGCATGCAGATTACAATTATGTTCCTTTTTCCATGTATGTATTTTAAGTGAAAATTGCTGTCATCTCAGCTGTTTAATCATGTGTGTGTCTGTGCGTGTGTGTTAGTGTGAGTGTTGGAGTGTAACAGTTGTAGTATTGATAGTATGTTACTTTGTGAGTTTTATGCATTGTGTTTTTATAATATTAATGATTCTGTTTTATGTTTCTACTTTTTTTTTTTATTATATGCTTTCTTGTTTCACTTTAGGTACTGGATTGTAAAGCGCTTAGAGCTTGCTTATGTTTGTATTATAGCGACTGGTGCGACTGTACATATTAAACAGGACCAATCCTCTTTCAGATACTGAAACTGAAACTCCCCTCTTCCACTTTTCTTTCAGCAGTTCTTCCACATTTCTTTCTAGTCTCAGCCGTGCTCCTCTGCAGCTCATGTGACTTTTTTTTTCATGGAAGAAGTCTTTGCTGAATGAGTTGCAGTCATCTTCCGTCATTCACCAGTTTCGCGTCAAGTCTGGTGTTCGGCAAAACTGCCTGTTTTTGTTTTTCTTCCTAATTGTCACTGATTGCATTCTGAAAACATTCACAGAACAGATAAGAAACGATCCGAGTCCAGTGGACACTTGGGAAGCAGATGGATGACCGACTTTGCGGATGATCTTTCTCTGCTGTCCCATAACCAGCAGGAGATGCAGGATGAGACCACAGTACCACCGGACAACTCATCACAAGAAGACCTCAACATCCACAGTGACAAGATGGAGATCATGATAACAAATGCAACTGGTGATGAGCCAGTCACACTCGAAGGTAAGGTACTGGATGAAGTGGAATCATTGATTTATTTTGGAAGCACCATTAACAAGCAGGCCGGCGCAGATGCAGATGTCAAATTAAGGGTTGTCAAGGCCAGAGCAGCCTTAATACAACTCATGAACATCTGGAGCTCCACAGTTCCGTATAAATAAACTGAAATTATGTTCTTCAATTCCAACGTGAAGTAAGTGCTGCTGTGTGGTACTGAGCGATGGAGGATGAAAGAGACTACACTCAACAAAGTGTCGATATTCATCAACAGCGTGTTTGAGAAGAATCCTCTAGACCTACTGGCCACACAAGATCAGCAACATCTACCTATGGAAGAAGATAAAACTGTCAGCTGAAAGGAATTGGAAGAAGAAACTGAGGATGGGTCAAGCAAACGCTGCGAAAATAATCGTCAAGCATCACCAGATGGAAAAGATACTGACCGAGAAACACGTGACGAAGACAGACACCACCTCCAGGCAGACACCACGAAGATGGGTCTTACCTGGAGCCAGACAGAAGCAAAGACACAGCCAGGATAGGGGATTGTGGAGGTCTGTTGTTGACGGTCTATACTCCAGAAGAGATGAAAGGCCCCACAAAGTCGTTTTCCTGTTTGTCGAGAATGTTTGCTTTTGTACGGTGGAGATGTTATGATGGCCGCTGATTCTGCTTTTGTTGTTGTTGGTTTAAACAGTATTTTATTTGGAACATGTCACAATACAACACAGATATCGATGAACAGGACAACAAGAAAATCTTATATCAAGTCCTGTCCTGTCACATGTACATACTGAATATGTGACGGATGTCATCATAACTAGAAGACGTGAACATACATGAGTTTTGAACAAAACTAAGCTGAGATATAAATAAAGTGAAGAAAATGAATAAAAAAAACGAGTGGTGTAGGAAGAAGTCAATAGAGAGAGAACGAGAAGCATCAACGCTGGGGCACAAGCACAGCAAGACTTAACTTGGCCGACAAACAAAGCGGCGAGAGCCAACCGTCCCGCGGGGTAGGAAAAAAAAAAGCCAAGCATGCCATCATGTATTCATGTCATGAACTGGCAAATAAAAGGGCAGCACTCTTTCAGGTACATACACTGATATATATGCATATAGACAGGATATTACTCATCGTTATAAACCTTTGAATTAGATGCATGCAAACACATTGTTGTTGTTGTTGTTGTTGTTTTTGTTTTTTGTAAGCCCACTGGCGTTTTGAATGTCAGTTTTTGGAGAGCAGATGTCATTAAGAATGGCTCTGATCTGTTGACTGGAACACATTTAAGACCCAGATGCTACATGTGGTTATGGGAATGGACATCCACTTGTGTTAATTGTTCTGAAGGCGGTGTATCTGCACGTATACCCCCCTCACTCCCCCCCCCCTCTCTCTCTCTCTCTTTCTCTCACATGCACGCATGTTATGCCGGAATGGACTTTGCCTTTCAGGGTGCAATATAGTATCTTTGAACAGCATATCTCGCTTTTTGAAATCAATAGTGAACCGATTCTGTGTCCAGTGTGTGACAAACGCGAAATGAAAGGTGTATGCCATTTATTTTGTCTGCCCAAGATACACATTCTTGCGTAAAAATGAATATTCTCCTCTGTTATTACATATCCCCTTCAAATTACAAGATTGCTCTGTTCAAACACATCGGATGGTAGGATTTTTAAATTCAGAACTGATATTACGGAATGCTTAAAGGTCGTAACTGCATAATTGCAAGGTTACTTTCAGCAATTAAAAAACAAACAACAACCCACAACAACAAAAAACAAAACATATATGTATAGTGCGTAGTTGAATATGAAATTAGTTTGAATACCTTGTAGTTGCCATTGTCTACCCCTTTGTTCAAATGGGTCTTACAGCCTGTAAAAAATGATTATTTCTTTTTTGTATTTTGTATGCATGAATGTAGAGCAATGCTGTTTAAGATGTATCAAGCAAAACACTTTATGTCAGAAAGAAGGACAAATCACAGGGGACAAAACGCCCAGTGAAGGGGCAAAAGGCCCACTGGTAGGCGTCTTGCCCCAACACCTTGTAGGCGTTTTGCCCCAGTTTGAAAACATTACGATAATAGAATTTCCAGGAAAATGCAAAGGAGACAAATCGGTTTCAACGCTTCGATTCAACAGCTGATACATTCCTTTCACAGAATAATATGATCAAATTTCGTTTTGAATGAAGAACAGACACTGGTATCGAAATTTCACTAGTATGGGTTTTTACAGAAATCAAGGTGAAAACAATCAAACTCATGTGGAAAACAAAGCTGACTTCTGGGTGACCTCCGAGTTGAGGGAGAGGGTTTTTAGAGAAAGAGTGGTCATGAATGTTTTATGTAACTTGTAATATTTTTCTTTCATGTAAAGCGTCCTGAGCTCTTAGAGAGAAAGGGCGCTATATAAATGTCCATTATTATTATTGTTGTTATTATAGATAGATAGATAGATAGATAGATGGATGGATGGATGGATGCATAAATGGATTTACACCACAATCTGTGTTACATTCAGGAAATAACCAAAAAAGAAATAAGGAAGGAAAGAAGGCAAAAAAACAAAAAACAAAAAAAAGGGAGGGGGGGAGGGGGTACAGAAGGAAGAAAGAAGTAAGAAAGAAAGAGAG
>NC_134887.1:9380716-9410716 GCF_041734735.1 Babylonia areolata
CACACAAGCGCGCGCGTGAACACACACACACGCTGCACCTCTAACCTGTGTGTGTGTTGGGCATGCATGAGTGTGTGTGTGTGTGTGTGTGTGTGTGTGTGTACGCACGCACGCACACGCGCGCACGTGTGTGTATATATATGTGTGTTTTGGGCGTGTTTGAGTGCGCATGTGTGTTTGGCATGTCTGAGATGTCTAAGAGCGTTTAGTACCGTTAAAGAATGTCAATGAATGAAGGTGGTAATCATTCCTTTCAGCGAGTCTCTCTCTCTCTCTCTCTCTCTCTCTCTCTCTCCCCCTCTCTCTCTCTCTCCAAGCAAATACACATCCACTAATAGGTGCCCTTATCGGCTTTATTATTAGTTAGTAAGGCACATCACTTTGATTTCCATTATAAAAACATCGCGTAAAACTTTACTTCTTCTTTCTCGTGTGTGCGTTTAATCAACTAAACACACATCATAATATTCATTATCCACGAGTCATACCTCAGTATACACGTCTGGAACTGAAGAACACAAAGCGGTCCGTTCAGAAATAATAATTTAATAATAAACAACTGTACATACAACTTCCGAAAGAAACCAGTTTCGAAATAAACACAAACAGTTGGCCATTAAAAAATCGTATATATATATATATATAATCTTTTTATCTTATGTATATATATCATATATATATACATATATATCATCTGTTTTAATCAGTAACTTCACAAAATATCGAACAGTCAAGAGAAAAAAGTGCAAAGAGTAATAAACAAACAAGATTTTCAATATACATCAAATGAACAGGTACTGAAGCAGAATATAAAAAATGCTAAACAAATGAACGCCATTGTAAAAAAAACAAAACAAACCAACAACAACAACAACAAAAAAACCAACTTCGGCTGAACACATTCATGAAAAATTGAAAGTGTAAAAAATATTTCTGAACACATAAGGCAATGAATGCGCACACACTGACACGCAAATCGAAAAGAACACAAAATGGTGGTTCTTGCTTTTTTTTTTTTTTTTTTTTTTAAGAATCTGATTTAATCTGTATTTATATAAAATAGATATATCCTCTCTTGTATTTTTCTTTCCCTTTGCTGTGTGAGTGTGTAGGGGGAGGGTATGGGGGTTCTCTGGGGGATAAGGGGTGGTGGGATGGGGCGTATGTGTGCGTGTGCGTGTGTGCATTTGTGCGTGCATATGCGTTTGAAAGTGACTGCACACGTGCCTGAGTTTTAAAGACTGGCAAAACAGCAATGACAGCAGTTCTGATACGAGTCGAATCGAGCTGCTGTGCATTTCGTTTTTTTTTTCTTTGTGACTGAATCAAAATAAACAACAAGAAGTATAATAATCATAATAATCTTTTCTTTTTCTACTTGTTATTATTATTATCTTTTTTTCAGCGAAATACAAAAAAATTAATCAGAACTGAACACGTCTGAAAAGTAAACAAAGACAAAATAAAAATCAGTACAGAAAGAAGCAAACGAACGATTGACTGAAAAAGTAATGTATATATACATAGCCCCAAAACTTCCAAGAGTGATAATAATTGTTGAAAAAAACACACACAAAAACACGCAAAAACAAAGAAAATAATCGTTCACACAGAACAGGGAAAGAAAAAAAAAGACACTGTTTCCCATTTCTATGTACAAAAACATGCCCCCCCACCCTTCACCCCCCCCCCCCCCACCACAAAAAAGACAAAAAAAACAACAAAAAACGACCACGATTGTTTTAAAAGATAAAGAAAACGACAGAATCCGGCCGAACTCAAAAGAGGCCCGCGTTCCATTTATTTAAATAACCTCCGTTTGTCAAAATGTAAAGGAAACAATGTGTAAACTGTACAAAAATACGAGGTGAATAAAAACAACTTGTCAAAACGTGAACAAAACAATGTATAAACTGAACAAAAATATAGTGTACATTTGTTTTAATGTGGAAACTGTAAAAAAATAATGAACACAACTCGGTTACAGAGTCAACCAAACACAATACTTTATGTGAGCAGAACTGGAATAGTGACTGTACAAAAAGAAACGTTGTAAAAACATCTTTGAAAATAAGTTTCCGTTAAAAGCTTTGAAGCCTTCGAACAATGTTTAAACAAGTAGGAATACATATACAGGGATAATTCTTTCAGTTGCGACTGGCGTGTGCTAAAAAGCCATTGCTGTACAATGCAAAAGAAAGATTAACGACTGTTGTCATTTGAACACTGATCTATATTCAGTTCTGTATCTCTTGCAAAGCCTCCCCACCCACACCCACCCACGTACCCCCTCACACACCCTTCCTTCCCTTCTCTACTGGTGTCCCTGTGAAGTAATGTGAGGGGAGGGGGGGGGGAGAGAAGGAAAGGAGAGGACGGGTTGACGAGGTGGAAAGTGGGGGGAAAAGTTGGGACTTTAAAAAACAATTTAGTTTTTTTGGGGTTGGTTTTTTTTTTTTTTTGTACAAAAATAAGTAGTTAGCCTGTTATCACACATACTGACCCCCACCCTTTAATAAACAAAAACAAAAACGAAGAGGACATGTGCAACGACACCGACTTTTTTTTCTTTTTTGCTGTGTTGTCTTGTTTTCTCTCTCCCCCCCCCCTCCCTCCCCACACCGCCCCCCTCCTCCACACACTCCCCACCATCCTCCCTCACCTCCCCAACCCCCACCCCCTTTCTTCACCCACAACCGCACCTCACACACTTCACAAACCGTTGTAGTTGACCGAACAGTTAGTTCTCCGGCGGTAATAAAATAAATAAAACAAACAAACAAACAAACAAAACAAAAAAAAACCAGGCCCGAGACTGAACTGAACTTGAAGGCTGTCCATGCCGTTCGTCACAAAACAATACTGAATTCTGTTGTTCATGTTTATTTGTTTTTTCTCTAATCTACCCCCTCCCTCCCCCCCCCCCCCCCACACACACACACATAGTACATCTCCCTTTCTCCTCTGCACTTCACACCATGGATGCTGTGTCGACAATCCCTTGGCGATGAAAGAACAAAAACAACAACAAACAACCCCCCCCCCAACCCCCCAAAAAACCCCCCCCAAAAAAAACAACCACCAAAAACCAACAACAAAACTGGCTGAACAAACGTAAATGCTGCCAATGCCACATGCCACGCAAAAAGCATGCCACGCCAAGAACACGAACCACCAAGATGGAGGCCAGGTGCCTTCAGTGTCTAGGAGGAGTCGGAGGAGGAGTCGGAGTCTGTTGGTGCGGGTCGGTCTGACAGCATGTACTGAGTCATGTCCAGGTACGCCTGTGGAGAGAAAGAAAAACAAATATTTTGCATACACAAACAACAGCAACACATCTTTATTCATCCGTTTATAATTTCCAAATGGATAAATAAAGATGTGCTGTTGTTGTTTTTCAACAATTTAAAAAAAAAATTATTCAAAGGTTTACAGATACAACATTTATAGACTTTGTGCATTAGAAGGTACAGGGTAAAGACATGATGATGTTTTAGACACCAAGTCCACAACAACATAATGTAAGCAAAACAATACATATTCAATAACATAGTTCCATGGTGTTATTACATAACAAAATCTTGTACTAAAACACGAATATATAGACCATTTTTGCACAAATTTATGTTCCATAGTTATGTTAAAAGCATACATGTCTACTCAAAATGCCTGCTTGAGATCGTTTACGAACATCTGTAATGTTTGCTTTCATTTGGTTGATTCGACATTTGTGCAGAGAAAAACAAATGTTTTATATGAGAAGCGACAGAATTTGAGCGTACAGGATTAACTCCCACACCAACTCGTCAGTAATTGTTTCTCCCCTTCTTCTAGAGCTTGAGTGGTGGTATGCTGGACGCTGGTCGTTTGTACGACACGATCTACATGGTTCAACGTAGGTGATGACGTACTTATGTAGACAATACGTCACAGACTAGAAGCTCTCCTGATGAACCCCCAATGGGCGAAAGTCTGAGAGATGAATGGAAAAGAGGGCAAATTCTTTTCTTTGGAGTTTTATTTTGCATGTCTGCCTGGCTAGGAAGTCTGTTATTCTGTCGGTGCGCGCGCGCGTATAGAGAGAGAGAGAGAGAGTGTGTGTGTGTGTGTGTGTGTGTGTGTCCGCGCGCGCGCGAAAATGTGTGTGTGTGTGCGCGCGCGCGTGTATTAATGTATGTGTGTAGGCTGTGTGTGTGTGTGTGCGTGCGCGCGCGCGCATACATATATGTATCTATGTGTGTAGACTGTGTATAGGCTATGTATGGATATATATATATGTATGCATGTCTCTCTCTCTCTCTCTCTCTCTCTATATATATATATATATATATATATATATATATATCTGTGTATGTGTGTGTTGTGCGCGCGCGTGTGTGTGTGTGAATGCACACGCTTGCCTAGGGTCTGCAATTTCGTGTGCCTGTGCATTAGAACTTATCACACGATAAATTTCTTTTATGCATCATCATCATCATCATCATCATAATCACAAGTAATCTGAGAGGGAATACTGTTTGAAAGAACAAAGTGGGGCAACGTTTTTTATTCTGACGATAACCATCCTCTCATGAGGGGTTGAAGAAGCCTTTACAGATACCTCGCCACCGGGTGATATAAAGTTCAAACAAACTCATGTAATTTATTGAAACATATAACTAAGATCTGTTAACGAACGTGTGTAAAATTGAGTACGCTAAAAAAAAAAAAAAGAAAAAAAAAGGGGGGGGATGGGGGGAGAGAAAGAAATACGAACGTAAACCAATACGTGGTGTGGTGGAGAAGAAATCGAGCGACAACAATAACAAAATATATAAATATAAATCCACACACACACATATATATATATATATGCCTGTGTATATGTATATATATATATATAGTTTTTTGATGTAGACATTGGACCGCCATTTGGGTTTGCATTACCGCATCAATGTGATCGCTTTTGAATCCAATGTCTACATCACAATTTTAATTGCACATTGTGAAGCGCTATCGTACTCGTTGTTTTTTGCTTAGTTTTGTCCGACTTTTTTTTTTCTACCCTGTTCTGTTTGCAAATGCACATATGGACGGACGTGTCCACTATGACTGGCGAACACTTTTCCACACAAGTTTAAGTGTGCACTTAATCAAAGGGATGACAATAGGCCAGTCACAATTTGTGGATTGCGTTTCAGATTTGCGTTTGCGCTCTGTTTGACTCAACTGGTCTATACACAGGTAGACATAGAAATTCAATGTTCAACCTGTGCAAAAAAAACCCTAAAATTCAGAGAAATAAATATAATAAAATATAACATATAAATTGAAGCCGAGTAAGTTAAGTAAGGTATGTAAATTAAACTATCATCACACACACACACACACACACACACACACTACTCTCCTCCCATATGTAACCAACAAACTGCTCCACATACCCCCGTCCCCCGGTACCCCCCAGTCCCTTTCCCCCTCAGAACCCTCCTCCCCTTCTCTCTCTCGGCTTCCACCTCCCCACCCCACCCCACCCACCCTCCTCCACGCGTCCACCCCTTTATTGCACAAACTCCCACTCCAATCAGATCAACAGCCACACTCCAAACTCAGATACTCACATTCGTAGTGCCACAGGTGCAAAATCGAGAGGATTCCCCCCCCCCCCCCCCACCAAACCTGCCCCTACAGAAGCACACAATTACTCCCCCACATAATTAATACATGGTAGGTAAAGCAAGATGCATCATGTAGACTTATGACCAAAAAAAACAACAACAAAAAAACCAAAAACAAAACAAAACAAAAAAACCCAACTCAAACAAGGCGTGGTAAATGTCAATGGTTCATTTCCATTGACCTTCAAACAAGGTCCTGAACCTCAGAAGCAGACTAGAAGTCGTGTCTGCTTTATCTATATACATAGTATTGTTTTCTTCCTTGACATGTGTATGGGTCTACAACCCTATAAGACTGCCTTCACACTGCACACTGTCAGCATGCCTTTCGGTGTCAGTTAATTTGGGTACTTTCTTTCTTTTATTACTATTATTATTATTATTTATTTCTTTTATTATTATTATTATTATTATCATCTTTATTTTGCATGTGTCGAACAGTGAATATAAACCGAGGTCCAGTGTGCAACGTGCACGAAGTGTACCATGCTAAAAGAACCCACGGCAACATGCGAGTTGTCGCTAAGACAAGGTTGCACTTACGCAATTGCAAATATTGTCTACCATTAAGTCTAACTACACTGTGCATCGTCTACACAAAATTCTGACCAGCAGAGAGAGTGGGGGGGGGGGGGGGAGGAAGGGGGAGAGACAGACAGAGAGACACAGAGAAAGAGAGAGAGACAGAGAGAACTCAGAAATCGAAACGTTATTTTACTGAAGGATTAAGATTTTAGGCATAGCCTATTCTTCCAATCTGTCCAAGAGACAGAGATTCCAGATTCAAAAACTTCATCACTCAAGGATAAAGAATTTAGGCATTGCCTAGTCTTCCAATCTGTCCTTGTGACAACAAAAACAATGAGAGAGAGAGAGAGAGAGACAGAGACAGAGAAAGACAGAGACAGACAGACGGGCAGACAAGGACGCACACAAGGTGTGCCCAAGCCATGCAAGGAGAGAGTGGGGCATCAGGCAGTGGACGTGCACTGACCTCATCGCTGAGAGAGGCCATGAGGAGACGGTCGATGTGACAGACCAGCTGTGAAAAGTCAGGACGGTCAGAGGGCCGCTTCTGCCAGCACCGCATCATCAGGGCGTACCTGGGACACACACGGTGGGGCAGGGGGGGCGGGGGGTCAGTGGTCAGCATGATTGGCCATCATGAATAAATGATATGGGTATTTATACAGCGCCTATCCTCGGTCGGAGACCAAGTTCCAAGCGCTTTACAAACATAGGGTCATTTGTTTTCCCCACAATAGGCTGCCTACCTGGGTAGAGCCGACTGACATGCTGCCATTTGGGCGCTCATCATTCGTTTCCTGTGTCATTCAATCAGATTTCAAATGGTTAACAAGTGGCAAAGCACAGAAAGCAAGTGTCCTGAGTTCGGTTCTCTGCACCGTGACCGTGATTTACACTTCCTCCCCCCCACCTCCCCTCATCTACAAGACCTTGTGTGGTGGTCTGGGTGCTAGTATTTTGCATGAGATGTTAAACTGTGGTCATCCCGCCCCGCCTCCCACCCCCATGTGTTCAGCAATGAGGTATAGCACAGGTAAAACAAAGACAGCCACAGCAACAATGAGCTGTCACTGACAAAACTGTGCAGCAAAACAACTATACCTGCAGACCAAAACCAAAAAAAAAAAAACCCACAAAAAAAACAGCATGCAAACAAAAAAACAACCACCAAAGAAATGTACAAAAAAACGTGAGTTTCAGTTTCAGTTTCAGTAGCTCAAGGAGGCGTCACTGCGTTCGGACAAATCCATATACGCTACACCACATCTGCCAAGCAGATGCCTGACGAGCAGCGTAACCCAACGCGCTTAGTCAGGCCTTGAGAAAAAAAGAAAAGAAAAAATGGTGAATAAATAATAGATGAGCTTACATAAATAAATAAATAAATAAATGATAATTATAATATAAAAAAGGTAGTAGTAATGATAATAATAATAATAATAATAATATATAAATAAATAAATAAGACAACAATGATGATAAATAAGCAAATAAATGTAAAACATGAAGACACACATTCACACACACCCACACATGCATAACAGATATGCACCAAACATGCAGCAAAAAAACGTGAGGTGTTGAACAGTGATGAACATCACGTACTCCCTGCAGAGAGCAGCCAGAAGGTCAGTGGCATTTAAATTTGCTGTGGTAATATAATGACGACATTATACAAGGCAACGCAAATCAGCAGTTAGTACGCTTTGATGCGGATTCTGTGCCTGTCTGTGTTTTGTTGTAATTCCTCTCTCTCACTCTCTCTCTCTCTCTCTCACACACACACACAAGCACACACACACAAGCACACACACACACACTCACACACAGACACACTCTCTCTCTCTCTCTCTCTCTCATGCTGTTTCTCTCTGCACGCAGGCTTATGTGCTGTTCAAAGAGTACTGAACTCTGCTGATATAATCACTGAATGAAATAACTACCTGCTGGTCTAATCGGATAACATGCTAAATGAACAATAAAACATTCCAGTGTCGGTGTCTCTCTCATCCTGAAATTATATGTAACTGATCTAAGGATGTGGCTTTCGTGTGTTATAAATTTGTCATCAGCATACATTCATCTGTCTGTATACTCAGACAGACAGAACGAACAAACAAGCAAATGAACGAACAAACGAGCCTTTTTTTTTTATTGAGGAAAAAAAAAAGGAATAATTACAAATGGCTTGTTTTCATCCTGCCCTAATGAAATGGGAAAATGTAACAAATACTCAATGCAAAAGTATAACATTACATGAATAAGTTTCAATTATATCACACACAAAAAAGACGAATAACATAAGTACAAGCATATATTATACATTGATCAGAAAGAAAAGACAAAAAAAAAAGAAAGAGACAGATAGATAGACAGATATATAAATATATGAGTGTATTTATTTGTTAATTGTGTGTTGTTTACAAAAAACAGGAACAACAGAATTCATTGTTAACTGCTTATAATGACTGGGTTTTCTGTTAATCCTTCTTCTTCTTTTTCTTCTTCTAACTTTTCTGAGAGCAGGGTAAAGAAAATGTACAGAAAAATCATTTTGATTTAGTTTCACACACACACACACACAAACACATACACACACACACACACACTCGCACACACACACACACACACACACACACACACACACACACACTCGCACACACACACACACACACACACACACAACCCAGTCCACCCTTCACACACACATACACCAGCACCCCACCCCCATCAACTTCCTTCCACACATGTCCCAAAACACACAGACAAACACATAAACACACTCACTTGGATGAGACGACAAACCAATGCAGCACGCAATTAATTTAGTGCACACAAAAGAACTCACAGCAAGAAAATGGTTGCCCCTGACAAAAAAAAAATTTGTATAAAAATCTACCTCAATTTACATTAACAAATACAATTGCTGGGACAAAAAAAAAAAAGAAAAAAGAAGAGAAGAGAGAGAAACAAGGGCGGTGCTGCATTGTGGACATGCTCACACAGAAACACCTGTTGTAACAACAATAACAAACTACAAGAGGGAAAACCTTCATGGCTCAAGATTGATTCCTGCTGCACAACAACAACAACAAGAGGCAAAGCCTTCATGGCTCAAGTACGATGCCTGCTGCATGACAACAACACAACAACAACAATAACAACAACAAGAGGCAAAGCCTTCATGGCTCAAGTAGTATGATTCCTGCTGAACAACAACAACAACAAAGAGGCAAAGCCTTCATGGCTCAAGTATGATTTCTGCTGCTCAACAACAACAACAAGAGGCAAAGCCTTCATGATTCAAGTATGATTTCTGCTGCCCAACAACAACAACAACAAGCAAAGCCTTCATGGCTCAAGTATGATTCCTGCTGCATGACAACAACAACAACAACAAGAGGCAAAGCCTTCATGGCTCAAGTATGATTCCTGCTGCACAACAACAACAACAACACCAACAAAAAGAGGCAAAGCCTTCATGGATCAAGTACGATACCTGCTGCATGACAACAACAAAAAGAAGCAAAGCCTTCATGACTCAAGCATGATTCCTGCTAAACAACAACAACAACAACAAGAGACAAAACCCTCATGGATCAAGATTGATTCCTGCTGCACAACAACAACAACAACAACAAGAGGCAAAGCCTTCATGGCTCAAGTATGATTCCTGCTGCACAACAACAACACAACAACAACAATAACAACAACAAGAGGCAAAGCCTTCATGGCTCAAGTAGTATAATTCCTGCTGAACAACAACAACAACAACAAAAACAACAAGAGGCAAAGCCTTCATGGATCAAGTAGTATGATTCCTGCTGAACAACAACAACAACAACAACAACAAGAGGCAAAGCCTTCATGGCTCAAGTATGATTTCTGCTGCACAACAACAACAACAAGAGGCAAAGCCTTCATGGCTCAAGCATGATTCCTGCTACACAACAACAACAACAACAACAAGAGGCAAAACCTTTGTGGCTCAAGTATGATTCATTCTACACAACAACAACAACAACAAGAGGCAAAGCCTTCACGGATCAAGTATGATTTCTGCTGCACAACAACAACAAGAACAACAACAAGAGGCAAAGCCTTCATGGCTCAAGTATGATTTCTGTTGCACAACAACAACAACAACAACAAGAAGCAAAGCCTTCATGGCTCAAGTATGATTTCTGTTGCACAACAACAACAACAACAACAAGAGGCAAAGCCTTCATGGCTCAAGTATGATTTCTGCTGCACAACAACAACAACAACAACAAGAGGCAAAGCCTTCATGGCTCAAGCATGATTCCTGCTACACAACAACAACAACAACAAGAGGCAAAACCTTTGTGGCTCGAGTATGATTCCTGCCACACAACAACAACAACAACAAGAGGCAAAGCCTTCACGGATCAAGTATGATTTCTGCTGCACAACAACAAGAGGCAAAGCCTTCATGGCTCAAATATGATTCCTGCTGCACAACACCACAACCACCACCAACAATGACAAAAGCGATAACGCCGAGCCCAAAAGGTCAGGTGCAACACTCACAGACTCTCCGAGGCCAGCTCGGGGCGGGGCATGCGGTATCCCTCCTCCAGCAGCTTGTTGTAGAGCTCCTCGTGGGGGATGGAGGCATAGGGCATCCCGCCCAGGGAGAACACCTCCCACAGCACCACCCCGAAGGACCACCTGTGTGGAGGGGGAACATCAACATTCACTGTGTTGTTGTGTGTTGTGCTGTGCTGTGTTATGCTGTGTAGCATCATGCTGTGCTGTGCCATGCTGTGCTGTGCTGGGTTGTGCTGCACTGTGCTGTTTTGTGTCATGCTGGGCTGTGTTCAGTTGTGCTGTGCTGTACTGTGTCATGCTGTGCTGCGCTGTGTCATGCTGTGCTGCGCTGCGCTGTGAAATGTAGTGTTGTGTTGCTCTGTCGTTCTGGTTGCAATGTGCTGTGCCATACTGTTCTGTGTAGCGCTGTGCTGTGTCATGGTGTATTGTGTTGCACTGTATGTAGTGCTGCGCTGTTCTGGGCTACACTGTTCTGTGTAGCGCTGTGCTGCACTGTGCTGTGTTGCACTGTAGCGTAGTGCTGTGCTGTGGCACTGTAGCGTAGCGCTGCACTGTGCTGTGTTGCACTGTAGCGTAGTGCTGTGCTGTTTTGCGTTGCGCTGTAGCATAGCGCTGTGCTGTGTTGTGCTGTAGTGTAGTGCTGTGCTGTGCTGTGTTGCGCTGTAGCGTAGCACTGTGCTGTGCTGTGTTGCACTGTAGCGAAGCACTTTTCTGTGTTGTGTTGAACTGTAGTGTAGCGCTGTACTGTTGCACTGTAGTGTAGCACTGTGCTGTGCTGTGTTGCACTGTAGTGTAGCTCTGTGCTGTGCTGTATTGTGTTGCACTGTAGTGTGGGGTGCTGTGCTGTGTTGAACTGTAGTGTAGCGTAGCGCTGTGCTGTGCTGTGTTGCACTGTAGTGTAGCTCTGTGCTGTGCTGTATTGTGTTGCACTGTAATGTAGTGTGCTGTGCTGTGCTGTGTTGAACTGTAGTGTAGTGCTGTCCTGTGGCACTGTAGTGTTGTGCTGTGCTGTGTTGTACTGTAATGTAGTGCTGTGCTGTGCTGTGTTGCACTGTAGTGAAGCGCTGTGCTGTGCTGTGTTGCACTGTAGTGAAGCGCTGTGCTGTGCTGTGTTGGACTGTAGTGTAGCACTGTGCTGTGCTGTGTTGAACTGTAGTGTAGCGCTGTGCTGTGTTGCACTGTAGCGAAGCGCTGTGATGTGCTGTGTTGCACTGTAGTGTAGCGCTGTGATGTGCTGTGTTGCACTGTAGTGTAGCGCTGTGCTGTGATGTGCTGTGTTGCACTGTAGTGTAGTGCTGTGCTGTGCTGTGGCACTGTAGTGTAGTGCTGTGCTGTGCTGCACTGTAGTGTAGTGCTGTGCTGTGATGTGCTGTGTTGCACTGTAGTGTAGCGCTGTGCTGTGCTGTGGCACTGTCGTACAACACTGTGCTGCATCGAACTGTTGGGTTACGCTGCTGGTCAGGCATCTGCTTGGCAGATGTGGTGTAGCGTATATGGATTTGTCCGAACGCAGTGACGCCTCCTTGAGCTACTGAAACTGAAACTGAAACTGCTTTGTTGTGCTCTGTTGTGCTGCACTGTGTTATGTTGTGCTGCTCTGTACTGTTGTGCGTGCTGTGCTGCATTGTTGTATTGTGTTGTGCTTACTCACACATCGCTCTTCGTGGTGTAACGCATGTCAAAGAGAGCTTCCGGCGCCATCCATTTCACGGGTAGCCGCCCCTGGAACAATGTGAACCACACATACAAGTCTGTCAAATGCCTACGTACACACACTTCTTATCTTCTATGGGGGAAGGAAGAAAGGATGGAAAGAGAGACGGAGAGAGAGTGAGAGAGTGAGAGAGATAGAGAGAGAGAGAGATTTATGGAATAACCTGCCAATGACTTTTTTTTTTTTAAGTATTGTGAATAGAAACCTGCTTTAGAGAAATTTGAAAAATCACCTCATTGACTGCCAGAAAAGATCAGCGTATCAATATTTTTCGTCTATATTTCATTTGTTGTTAATGAAGCACTAATGAAAACAACAAGGCAGCTGATGCTTACTCAGCGCACTATCAGAAAATAAAATCATAACTTTGATCATGACTCGCTCCCTGACGGTCAAGTTTTTCTATGCTTCCATGTAAACAAAAAGCACACACAACTTCAAGCCCTATCTGCACCGTTTGAATGTATTTCGGCGTAGTTGGTTTCCACACACACACACACACGTGTATAAGGCTGAAGGCCTGGGACTTACCCCTGATCGCTTTCTGTAGTACTCCCCTGTCCTGGAGAGGCCAAAGTCGGCAATCTTGAGGACGTTGTCTTCCGTCACCAGCACGTTACGTGCGGCAAGGTCACGGTGAATGCACTGCAACAAGGGGTGGGGTGGTGGTGATACTATACTGCAGTCACGTGTGGTGTGGTGTGGTGTGGTGTGGCGTGGTGTGGCGTGGTGTGGCGAAGTGTGGTGTGGTGCCTATACTACAGTCACGTTTGGTGCTGTGTGGTGTGGGGAAGTGTGGTGCAGTGTGGTGTGGTAAAGTGTGGTGTGGTGTCCATACTGCAGTCACGTGTGGTGTGGTGTGGGGTGGTGTGGTGTGGTGTGGTGAAGTGTGGTGTGATGTCTATTCTGCAGTCACGTGTGGTGTGGTGTGGTGTGGAAAGTGTGGTGTGGTGTGGGTAAGTGTGGTGTGGTGTCTATACTGCAGTCACGTGTGGTGTGGTGTGGTGTGGGGTAGTGTGGTGTGGTGTGGTGTGGTGTGGTGTGGTGTGGGGAAGTGCGGTGTGGTGTCTATACTACAGTCACGTGTGGTGTGGTGTGGTGTGGTGTGGTGTGGAAAAGTGTGGTGTGGTATCTATACTGCAGTCACGTGTGGTGTGGTGTGGTGTGGTGTGGAAAGTGCGGTGTAGTGTCTATACTGCAGTCACGTGTGGTGTGGTGTGGTGTGGGAAAGTGTGGTGTGGTGTCTATACTGCAGCCACGTGTGGTGTGGTGTGGTGTGGTGTGGGAAAGTGTGGTGTGGTGTCTATACTGCAGTCACGTGTGGTGTGGTGTGGTGTGGGGAAGTGTGGTGGTGTGTGGGGAAGTGTGGTGTGTGGGGAATTGTGGTGTGGTGTCTATACTGCAGTCACGTGTGGTGTGGTGTGGTGTGGGGAAGTGTGGTGGTGTGTGGGGAAGTGTGGTGTGTGGGGAAGTGTGGTGGTGTGTGGGGAAGTGTGGTGGTGTGTGGGGAAGTGTGGTGGTGTGTGGGGAAGTGTGGTGTAGTGTCTATATATCAGTCACATGTGGGGAAGTGTGGTGTGGTGTGGGAAAGTGTGGTGTGATGTCTATACTGCAGTCACGTTTGGTGTGGTGTGGTGTGGTGTGGTGTGGTGTGGGGAAGTGCGTTGTGGTGTGGTGTGGGGAAGTGCGGTGTGGTGACTATACTGCAGTCATGTGTGGTGTGGTGTGGTGTGGTGTGGGGAAGTGCGGTGTTGTGTGGTGTAATGTGCACTGTCGGTGGTGTGGTGCTCTGCAGTATTATGAAGTGGGGGTGGTGCGGGCGGTGTGGAGTGGTGTGGTTCGGGTGGTGTGGCTGGCGTGGTGTGGGGAGGTGTGGGGTGGTTTGGTACAATGATAAAAACAATAATGATATTAATGATAATAACAACATCAATAATACTGATAACAATAACAATGATAATAATAATGATGATGATGATGATACAGATTTACATGGCATACTTCTTAGATAAAATGTAATACACTTCAACAACAAGAATCAAAATGATAATAACAGTGGAAGTTAGTAGTAGTAGTAGTAGTAGTAGTAGTAGTAGCAGTAGCAGTAGTAGTCATAGCAACAGCAATAACAAAAATAGGATTTACAATGCATCTTTCATAGAGCTCACTGCACTTTACATATGAGCATCATTTTAACCGCCCACCCCACCACCCCCTTTGTTCTCATCCCTTGTCTCTCCGTCACAAAATGTGAACGAATCTTTTCTCTAACACGTGTTCACTTTGTGGTCATTATTCACTAAACACACATACTTTTTTTTTTTTTTTTAAATTGGACCCACACACTTTCATGGGAACATGCTGCACTCATTCAAAGGAGAACTCAAGACCATGAAGCACACCTGGGGTACCATTCAGAGACTGGCCTAAAACAGACGACAGCGGCGGTTCTTCGTTGTTGCCCAACACGCCAGAGGGCATAGTTAAGTAAACTACCGAGGCAACCATGTATTTGTTCTGTACTGTCCACGTGTTCTGTGTAGCTTATTCAGGATTAAAGAGGCTATGCCAGTCTTGAATAAAAGCTAATTTGTGTTTGCACATTTCTTCTGTCTTTGCTGCTGTGGGCACATGTCAAATGATTGGTATAAGGACAGGCCCGGCGCTTCCTTTTTGAGGAAGTGTCTGGGTTTGTTCCAATGTACCTTTTATTTACCTGTGTGCTAGCTGAATCGGTAGCGTAAGCATCACTGACTTGAAGTTGTGTACCTTGTGTAATGGAGAGAGTTACCACCCTTTACTATTAATCATAGTTAAGTAAGTACGCTACGGTAATTCAGTAGGTGTTTGCTTTAAACTGCAGCATCCTGACCTTCTTGGAGGCCAGAAACTCCATGCCTCGGGCGATCTGGTAGGCGAAGGAGGTGAGGCTTTTGCGGCTGACGATCTGCCCGCCAGGGGTCTTGGTGTACCAGCCGGGATCCTGGGGGTGGACGAACTTCCCATAGCCATTGATGCCGTCCCTGCAGCTCTCCAGGAAGTCCCGCAGGTTGCCATTCTTGGCGAACTCCACGATCACCAACAGCGGACCTTTCACAGAGGAGTGTGCGCATGTGTGTGTGTGTGTGTGTGTGTGTGTGTGTGTGTGTACGCGCGCGCGCGTGTGTGTCTGTCTGCCTCTGTCTGTGCAGGATTTCTTTCACATCTATAAATGATGAAGTTCAAACACACAGGCACACATACTCAGACATACACAGAAATGCACACACACAGAGGTGCACACACGCACACACACACACACACACACACACACACACTCACACACACACTTTCGAAAGCAGATGTGGTTGTTGCGGTATACAGATCACCCCTCACGCTGTGATTATTGTATGTATATTTTTTTATCTCCATTTTTTCATGTCGTCTGATTAATGACTGGCTTAAACCAGCTGCACAGAGGCAGAATCAGTAAGGCGTTTGGACTTGTGATGCAGCGTTCACCTGGGATCATGGTTCGAGGCCCCGTTTCAGCATGGTATCAGTGATGAGAAACTCCAGGGAGAGCTGGACAGTACAAGGTCTTGAGAGAAGAAGCCCCCATCAGTCAAGTGTTTCGGCTCTTAACTCCTTACAAGTATTATGTTCTTGGGTGAGGCAATTTACTCTGATTTTCATCACTTCCCCCCAGGTGCGGATGGGTATCTGACTTGAGTTTGGGGATGGTTAAAACAGCGGAAGGAGAGGATTGTGGCCCCCGTCTTCCAATGCCGTGCCCTAGACACAGCACATATGACGAATTCGCTGCCTAAAGGGTCGCAAAAGACTGGGACCTTTAACTAACTTTTATTTTGAAAAAAAATGATAAGGAAGATTAATATACCATCCAGCGGGGAGAGCTACACACGACATATGAGACTTCAAGAATGTTTTTTTTTTATATCCCTTAATCCATGTGGGGCATGGGGGGTTTACAAACTGATAAACAAAAGAACAAAAATAAACACACAAAAAAAACTATATTTTGAACTGTGTTAATAACAGTACTCCTGTACTGGACACAATGTACAAGTCTCAAGATGAGGATTACAAACAGATAAACAAAAGAACAAAATAAACAAACAAACAAACAAAAAACAACTCATGCTTTAACTGTGTTAACAACAACTCTCCTGCATTGATCACTACGAGGTACACGTCTCAAGACGCGGTACACACACACACCACAGGCATCACACGGAAGACTGTGACTGACCTCCCTGGGTGCAGCAGCCCAGAAAGTTGATGATGTTGACGTGGTGGCCCATCTTCTTCATGGCCTTCATCACCTCCAGCTCCCGCACAAAGTCCTGCTGCTCCATCACCGTCACGTTCTCTGCACACACACACACACACACACACACACAGACACCGTGTCGTCATTGACTGTGACCATTGTGAAATGAGAAGAGATGGGAAGAGATGAGATGAAATGAGAAGACATGACAAGAGATGAGATGAAATGAGAAGACATGACAAGAGATGAGACGAAATGAGAAGACATGACAAGAGATGAGACGAAATGAGAAGACATGACAAGAGATGAGATGAAATGAGAAGACATGACAAGAGATGAGACGAAATGAGAAGACATGACAAGAGATGAGACGAAATGAGAAGACATGACAAGAGATGAGATGAATTGAGATGAAGGGGGGCGACAGAAGATGAGAAGAGAAAAAAAAAAATTTGATGAAATGAGAAGAGAAGAGTGGAAAAGAGAAGAGAGGAGAGGAGAAGAGAAGAGGAGAGGAGAGCAGAGGAGAAGAGAAGAGAAGAGAAGAGAGGAGAAGAGAGGATAAGAGAAGAGAGAAGAGGAGAGGAGAAGAGAGGAGAGAAGAGAAGAGAGGAGAGAAGAAGAGAAGAGAGGAGAGGAGAGGAGAAGAGAGGAGAAGAGAGAAGAGGAGAAGAGAAGAGAGGAGAGGAGAAGAGAGGAGAAGAGAAGAGAGAAGAGGAGAAGAGAAGAGAGGAGAGGAGAAGAGAGGAGAAGAGAGAAGAGGAGAAGAGAAGAGAGGAGAGGAGAAGAGAGGAGAAAAGAGAAGAGAGGAGAAGAGAGAAGAGGAGAAGAGAAGAGAGGAGAAGAGAAGAGAGAATAGGAGAAGAGGAGAAGAGAGGAGGAGAGAAGAGGAGAAGAGAAGAGAGGAGAGGAGAAGAGACGCGAAGAGAAGAGAAGAGAGGAGAGGAGGAGAGGAGAAAAGAGAAGAGAAGAGAAGAGAGGAGAGGAGAAGAGAGGAGAGGAGAGAGGAGAGGAGAAGAGAGGAGAGGAGAGGAGAGAGGAGAGGAGAAGAGAAGAGAGGAGAAGAGAAGAGAAGAGAAGAGGAGGAGAGGAGAAGAGAGGAGAGGAGAAAAGAGAAGAGAGGAGAAGAGAAGAGAGGAGAGGAGAAGCGAAGAGAGGAGAAGAGAGGAGAAGAGAAGAGAGAAGAGGAGAGGAGAAGAGAGGAGAGAAGAGAAGAGAGGAGAGAAGAAGAGAAGAGAAGAGAGGAGAAGAGAAAAGAGAGAAGAGGAGAAGAGAAGAGAGGAGAGGAGAAGAGAGGAGAAGAGAAGAGAGGAGAGGAGAAGAGAAGAGAGAAGAGGAGAAGAGAGGAGAGAAGAGGAGAGAAGAGAGGAGAGGAGAAGAGAAGAGGAGAAGAGAATAGAGGAGAGGAGAGGAGAAGAGAGGAGAGGAGAAGAGAGGAGAGGAAAAGAGAGGAGAGGAGAAGAGAAGAGAAGAGAGGAGAAGAGAAGAGAGGAGAACAGAAAAGAAATAAAGAGAAGGCATGGCAAGGCAAGGCAGTTAAGGTAAGGTATGGTAAGATTTTTTTTTTAAATGAAGAAGAAAAGTGAGAGAAATTCGGCCAGACATCGCCACAACATAGGAAAGTATTCAACATGAAAACATGATTGTAAAAATTCATGATATAAGCGCAAAAACATTGTACACATCGTTTCACACATTCACTCCACACATTCCCAATGTAAAAACAGAAAGAATCAACAAGCATGTTTTGAATATAATGAACGTAACAAATTGATGACGTTAAAAATGGACAGGTGGTGACGATAGTGATGATGGTGGTGGTGGTGGTGGTAATGATGATGGTGATGATCTATGTTCATGGTGGCCAGGATGACGATAATGATGGAGCTGGGGTGATGGTGATGGCGATGGTGATGAAGACAATCATGTTGATGATGGCGATGGTGACGATGGCAGTATGATGATGACGATGATAACAACGACGACGACAATGATGACGATGATGTTAAGTCAGCGATGAGGATTGAGGCGGTGAGATTAAGGTCGTGGCGACAATAAACCAACACCAGGACCACCGCCGCCACCACCACCAGCAACAACACCACTAACAACAACAGACAACCACACACGAACTCACCTCTGAGCATCTTAACAGCCACGGTGCTGGCTTTGGGAACCCTGCCGATGCCATAGGCGGTGGCCTGCTGAACGATGCCGAACGCTCCCTCCCCTATCTGGCCCAGGAAGATCAGTCTGAAATACGGGCGAGGAAAAAAAAATAAACAACAAACTTTCAGTAAGAAACACAATCAAAAGGTCTACAAAAGGAAAGGAGGAAGTAAGGCATGGCGTCAGGTAATACTAGGGTGCTGGTCACTTTCATTAACATGTGCAGCGCGTGATGTGTGCGTGTGTTTGCACTGTGTGTGCATGCGCACGCACACACACACAGATACACACCACACACAGTGCTAACAACACCACACACACACGTGCGCGCGCGCGCACTCACACACACACACACATAAACACACAGGAACACGCTCGCACACATACACTCACACACACGGCACAGAAATGAACGCGGAAGTAAGCACGCAAAGAAAAGTGCCTGCAAGCACACACCCACCAACACACACACACAAACACACACACACACATGCACACACACACATGCACACACACCCACAAACAAACAACACTTATTATGACATTAAACCCTCAAAGCAGTTATTTTAAGTGCACTGACCTGTTGCGGGGGAACTCCCACTGAGGGTCGTAGGGCACCTTGACTGACTGGGGGACAGGAGGGTAGATGGTGGTGGGCCTGCTGGACCCTGACTTCTGAACCAAGGGCTGAGAGGCGGCTGATGCTGGCTCCTGAACGGAGAGACAGCATGAGAGGTTTCTAGGATCCTTTATTTTATTTTATTTTTTTACTGTGCTCATTGCATCTCTCTATTACCCGTCGCCTTATTTGCTGTCTTTTATGTCTCTTACATCTGTGTTTAAAATTTTATCGTTACTTTTCTGTGTTAATTTCACTTGAATCATTCATGTGTAGCATTCATGCTCGGGTTTTGTTGTTGTTTTTCCCTTGGTGTGTGTGTATGTGTGTGTGTGTGTTAGTGTGTGTGTGTGTGTGCGCGTGTGTGCGTGTGTGTGTTACTCGCTTCCGTTCCGTACAGATGTGAGCGTTGTTGTGTCTCTCGTACATTATACATGTATTATACATGTATTAAGTATTCAGTATAACTACATTTATATGCGTACATGTTTGTGTGTCTCTTAGAACAACGGCAGATGTGTAAGTCGGTCAAAGTGCTAATATCTTCACCGTTGGAAAATAAAGATTCATTCATTCTCTCTCTCTCTCTCTACAAATATGAATACGTATTCGTAAAAAAAAATATAATAAAATAGGACCAAAAAAAATAATAAAAAAACAATCGTATTCTCTCTCTCTATGCCTGATTCACCCCCTCTCTCTCTGTGTCTCTCTCCCTTTACTGAACTTGACCTTAAAAGGGCAAAAGCCGGAGGTTGTTAAACCCCACTTCAAGGCACTGACTAACCATATTAGGATACAGTTGGTGCTGTCTGTCTGTCTGTCCATCTGTCTCCCTCTCTCTTTCATTCATTCTCTCTCACTCTTGCCCCTTCAAGGCACTGACTGACCATATTAGGATACAGTTGGTGCTGTCTGTCTGTCTGTCTGTCTGTCTATCCGTCTCCCTCTCTCATTCTCTCTCTCCCTCTCTCTCTCTCCTGACTCAACTGAGACTGACCTTGTTGGGATACAGCTGGTACTCGATCATCAGCAGCTTCCGTCGCTTGTACCAGAAGCAGACAGAGGCACCGGTGACAACGATGATGAGGATGATGAGGCCCGCCACACCGCCAATGATCAGCAAGGAGGGATTCGAGTCCAGGTCCAAGGTGTAGTTGTATCCTTTCCCGGCGTTCGTCGCTTTGGCGGCGCGCAGACGGTCTTCTTTGCCTGTTACACGGGGGTGGGAAGAAAAGAAAGAAAGAAAAAATTACTTTTCTTCCTCTTCTTTCGGAAGGGGGCAGGGAAAGTTCCGGGTTTCAGTCTGGTCCACATACTGCTACACCACATGTGCTGTTGAAGATAAAACAAAGGAGGCGGATGCCTGACTTTCACACAATACCAACACGCTGGTCAGGTCTTGAGGGGGAAAAGGAGGGGGCAAGAATGGGGCTGTAAGTGTGTTGAGGATTCCATGTCAGACAAATGAACGAGTGCAGGCACATTCATCCAGGCACACACACAAATATATATACATACGTACATTACACGAAAACACACACACATAAAAAACACACTAATGCACACACACACACACACACACACACACAAATATGCTTACATGAACACACATGCTTACATAATTATGTAAACATCCATGCTTGCATGCATAATTCAGTACATGCACACACATGCTCACACACACACACACATACACGCCCGCGTGCACACACATGCTTGCATACCGGTACACACACAAGCGCAAACACAGAATATGCTTACATACGTGTACACACACACACACACGTTTATACGTGTGTACACACAAACTCACACACACACTTACACACAAGTACACATACATATGCATAACCAAGTATGCACATACAAGCATATATGTACACACACACACACACATACACACAGCCACACACACACACATGCGAAAACACACATATGCTTATATACACGCACGCACACACACACACACAAACACAACCCCCCCACCCCAGCCCCCTCCCCCCTCTACACACACACACACACACACACACACACACACACACGAAGAGACAGTGACGTACTGATGACACGCAGGTAGGCTGACTGGTACTCGTAACCCAGGCTGTTCTTCACCACACAGGAGTACCAGCCCTCGTTGTCCTCTGTCACGTTGTCCAGCACCAGCCGCCAGGGGTTCTCCTCGCCACTGTCCGCATACTGAGGATCCACACAACAGGTGTTCAATTCTTGTCCAATGAGTGACCAAACCGTCGTGTAAACAAGAACATACATACACACACAGCATGCGCACCCCCGAAAACAGATAGACATGTGACATTTTACATGTGTGACTGTTTTGTTTAGATTTCAGGCCCACACACATACACACTCAGACAGACATGTAACATTTTACATGCATGACTGCTTTGATTATTCACCCAGATGACAATAATGGCTTAGTTGCAGAGCCAGACTCAGCTGTCCAGCACCAGCCGCCAAGGGTTCTCCTCGCCACTGTCCGCATACTGAGGATCCACACAACAGGTCTTCAATTCTTGTCGAATGAGTGACCAAACCGTTGCGCAAACAAGAACATACATACACACACAGCATGCGCACCCCCGAAAACAGATAGACATGTGACATTTTACGTGTGTGACTGTTTTGTTTAGATTTCAGGCCCACACACATACACACTCAGACAAACATGTAACATTTTACATGCATGACCGCTTTGATTATTCACCCAGATGACAATAATGGCTTAGTTGCAGAGCCAGACTCAGTTGTCCAGCACCAGCCGCCAGAGGTTCTCCTCGCCACTGTCCGCATACTGAGGATCTACACAACAGGTCTTCAATTCTTGTTAAATAAGTGACCAAACCGTTGCGCAAACAAGAACATACCCAGCATGCACACACCCCCAAAACGGAGTATGGCTGCCTACATGGCTGGGTGAATAATCAAAGCAGTCATGCATGTAAAATGTTACATGTCTGTCTGAGTGTGTATGTGTGTGGCCCTGAAATCTAAACAAAACGGTCACACACATAAAATGTCACCTGTGTGTCTGAGTGTGTGCCTGAAATCTAAACAAAACGGTCCCACACGTAAAATGTCACATGTCTGTCTGAGTGTGTATGTGTGTGGGCCTGAAATCTAAACAAAACGGTCACACACATAAAATGTCACCTGTGTGTCTGAGTGCGTATGAGTGTGTGCCTGAAATCTAAACAAAACGGTCCCACACGTAAAATGTCACATGTCTGTCTGAGTGTGTATGTGTGTGGGCCTGAAATCTTAACAAAACGGTCACACACGTAAAATGTCACGTCTGTTTGAGTGTGCATGTGTGTGTGTTTGTGTGTGTGTGTGCCTGAAATCTGATTGAATTACACAGGAAACGCTGACTGATGAGCGCCCAATGGCAACTGTCAGTTGGCTCTACCCATGTAGGCAGCCTGCTGTGCAAATGACCCTGTGTTTGTAAAGCGCTTAAGAGCTTGGTCTTCCGACTGAGGATATGCGCTATATAAGTATCCATATCAAATCAAATCAGTCTTAACCAATTACCTCCGGGTTTGTTGGTTAATACCCAAATCAAATCAATTCGCACTCTCCGCATACTAAGCCACACAATAGTGTTCAAGTCTTGTTAAATGACTGGGTGATCAATCTTAACCTGTAACCCCGCAGCCGGTTTGTTTGTTGTTTTTCTTAAATCTAATATCCAATCAAATCAATTCGCATGCTCCGCATACTGACCCACACAAGTAGTGTTTAAGTCCAATCAATTGACTGGGTAATCAATTGTAACCTATAACCCCGTTGTGTTTTTTTAAATACCCAATTCAATTCAGTTCCTAAATGATAAATTAATACTTGTGTGTGTGTGTGTGTGTGTGTGTGTGTGTGTATGTGTGTGTGTGTGTGTCTGTGTGTGTGTTGTATGTGCGAGGCGGTGTGTGTGGCGACAGGGGTTCCAGTATTATGTGGCTGGCCGGCGTCTTACTGTACAGTGTTTTGAGAATTTAAAAGCGCTACATAAATTTACCATCATCATTACTTTTAACAGGCTGCAAGACTCAACTCTGCTAGTGGAAAGAGAGAGGTACTGGAAGAGACAGATGATTGATAACCACAGAGAAAACCAAACTATAAAGGAATCGACAGGCCAACGATCCATGTCGGTCAGTGTAATGGAAGAGACATAACTGCTAGTTCCCGGTGAGAGGTTAAAAAAAAAAACTCTGCACAGTTATCTCCCTTTACAAACATCATTCCCTCCCCAAACTCTCGACAAACTTTCAAAAGCATGTTTATTCTCTCTCACTCTCTCACACACACACTCACATACCCACACACACAAACACTCACTCACACATGCACCCCCATCAAACACTCACACACGCACCCCTCATCCCCAAGACAGACACATACATACACCCACAAACACACGCTCTCCCACCCCCATCTCATGCCCCCCCCACCCCCAACGCCCACCCCCCCACCACACACCCCCCCCCGCCCTCACAACGCACCCACCACTCACTCCCAACCCCACACTACCACCACCTCACTCACCTCTCCACACAACCCTCGCGCACACCCGGACACACCCATCCTACCACTGTAATACCTTCAGCACGGTGATGAAGGGGTCGCCGTTCTCGTCCTGGTAGGAGTCGTTGATGAGGTGTTGCTGCACCCACTGCAGCAGCTGCACGGTGGCCCGGGAGTCCGGGTGGATGCGGCACGACAGCTCCGCCCTCCCACCTTCCTCCACCGTCCTGTTCACCGGGCCCCGGCTGATCAGCGGCACGTGCGACGCCTTGCCTGGAGGGTGTGGGTGGGTGGGGGTGTGCGGGGTTTGGAGAGAAGGGTGCGGAGATGATCATGATGATGATAGTAATGACAATCATAATGACAATACTAATGCTAATAATGGTGGTGATGATGACGAGAACGATTAAAAATGATAATGATATTACTAATGATGATGACGACGACGATCAAGATGACGGTAAAAAAATGATAATGATAATACTAATGATGATGATGATGATGCATATGCTATCTGTGTCATCCCAATTCGTCTGCATATTTAGTTGTGGTTGTTGCTGTCAAGTTGTTGTTGTGCGTGTGTGTGCGCGCGCGTGTGTGTGTGTGTGTGTGCACGCGCTTGTGCTTGTGCTTGTGTGTGTGTGTGTGTGTGTGTGTGTGTGTGTGTCGTTCCTTAAATGTTGGCAAGCCTCTATAGTAAAAAAAAAAACCGAATCATTCTGGAGACGGGAGCGAATGTGGTAACGTACGTATGTATGTGTGTGTGCGCGTGTGCGTGCGTGCGTGTGTCTGTATGTGTGTATGGATGGATGTCCGGATGGGCGTATGTGCGTGTGTCTATGTATGGATGAGTGGATGGATGGATGGATGAGTGGATGGATGAATGTATGTATTTATGTCTGTATGTACGTATTAAAGAAAGAGTGTGTGTGCGCGTGTGTGTTGTGTATTTGTGATTGCACGTGCATGCGTACATGAGTGTGTGTGTGTGTGTGTGTGTGTGTATGCGTGCGTGTATAATATGCGCGTGTCTGTGGAGCTTACCTGGACTGACACGGACGCGGTAGGTCCAGGTGAGACGTGTAGTGGGGGTGGTGACCGTACACGTGTAGTTGCCGCTGTCTGTGGTCAGCAGGTCATCCACACGCAGAAGGAACACCTGTTGCACACACACACACACACACACACACACACACACACACACACACACACCACACAAACACACACACGCCCGCACGTTATAAAATCGTTGAAAATGTCTCCATTACAGACAGGGCATCAAGGTACCTGCTGTACAAATATACAGAATTTCGAAAGAATACAACCAATAAAGCAATTCTCCTTTTCTTTCGAAATCTTTTGTTTCAGCTGGATTTTTTTTTTCAGCTGCGCATTACCCCCACATCCACCCCCAAAATCCACACACACACACACACACACACGCGCGCGCGCGCACAGAGAGAGAGAGAGAGAGAGAGAGAGAGAGAGAGAGAGGAATGAAGGCAGAAAAAAAGAAAAAAACAGAAAGAAACGGATTTTAGTCAACAATAATATAGGTCGTGAGACACCACTTCGAGGCACGAGCCCCCACCCCACCCTTCCACACACACACACACGCACGCACACAACCACCCACCCACCCACACAAAATACCTTTTTCCTGATCCGAGAGGACCTGGCGAGGGCCCTGCCGTCCTTGGACCAGCGGACGGTGACGCGGGTGTCGGGAGTCAGGCGACCGACCTCACAGCTCAGCATCACCGTGGACGACACCGTGACGTTCACCTCCTCCGGCCTGTGGGGCTCCAGCCACCAGATGTCCCTCGCTCCTTGTCCCGGGGCCGGGGCCGGTGCCCGTGGGGCTTGGTCGTAGGCGCGGCTGTGCTCTGTCCGGGGGTGATCGTCAGGCGATTTGTATACATGTATGAAGTACGTAAGTGTTGGGTTGGGTTGGGTTGGGTTGTGTTAGGTTGTGTTTGGTTGTGTTAAATTGGGTTGTGTTGCAATGCGTTGCGTTGCACTGCACTGCATTGTATTGTATTGTACTGTACTGTCCTGTCCTGTACTGTACTGGATTGTATTGCGTTGTGTTGTATTGTGTTGGGTTGTTGCGTTGTGTTGGGTTGCGGTGGGTTGTTGAGTTGCGTTGCGGTGGGTTGTGTTGCGTTGCGGTGGGTTGTGTTGCGTTGCGGTGGGTTGTGTTGCGCTGCGTTGCGTTGCGGTGGGTTGTGCTGCGTTGTGTTGGGTTGCGGTGGGTTGTGTTGCGTTGCGGTGGGTTGTGTGGCATTGTGTTGCGTTGCGCTGAAGGTGATAATTATTGTGGCATGTACTGTGCACTTTGACATCCGTCTGTCAGGTTATCTATCGATCCATTGTGTGTGTGTGTGTGTGTGTGTGTGTGTGTGTGTGTGAGAGAGAGAGAGAGAGAGAGAGAGAGAGAGAGAGAGAGAGAGTTGTGTGTTGTATGTTTGTATGTCTGTGAGTGTGAACGCGTGCATGCGAGTGTAAATGCGCGTGTGTGTCAAAGTTTACGTTTTTCCATAATGTGCTATTAGGTGTGTGTGTGTGTGTGTGTGTGTGTGTGTGTGTGTGCAGGTACGCGCGCATCCGCGTTCCCCCTTTAGTTCCTCAATCTCCTGTTACCAGTCTCACTCTCACTCTCAACCCCGATATATGTTGTCCTCCTCACCCCTGAACCTCTCACTGCTCCCCCTCCTTCACCCAATACTACTACCCCTTCTGTGTGTGTGTGTGTAACGCTAAGGTCACCACATCCCAGCCTGAATCCCACCAAACGTCACCCACTTGTGGACCTACCGGTCTCCTGGGGTACAACTTGCGTGTTAACGAACCACTCCCGCTGGGCTTTCCGCGCCAGCCTCGGCCTCGGGGCCACGATGACCCCCTTTATCACAACGGCCAGTGTTTGCCTACTGACCATCCCACCCCCTGCCCGCACTCACTTGACAGTTTTTCAGATCCCTGAGGATCTGGGGGTTAAGGAGGTTTGAGTGGGTTAAACTTCAAGCCAAACACGCAGCAAACGCCCGAGTCGTATAATAGGGGGTGGGCAAAGTCTTCCTGTCACTTGGTTTAAAGCGGAAGTTTCCACCTTTAGCGAGACCAATCAGGTAAGCTGCCAATATTGACCGTGGTTGTTCGTCGCTAGCTGGACGTTATAGTCCCGTGATTTCCTTTTATCACCCCAACCCCTCCCCCCTCCTCCCGCCCCTCCACTCCTCGGCCCTCCCACCCCCTCTTCTCCAATCCTCGCAAGAAAGAAGTTGGGAAGGAGAGAGCGAGGTGCGTTAGGGCGGGAGGAGAGGAAGTTTTTTTTTTCTTTCATCTTTTTCGGGGGAGGGGGTTGGGGGGAGGTTCAAGCAAGGAAAGTCGCAAGGATCGGGGATCGTATGGTACAGGGGTCTCTGGGGTGTAACAATTAATCAGGGATTTAATTGAGGTCAGCCAGAGACTTGGGCCTCAGAGTCTGGGGCGAGTGGGGTACGGGTTATGAAGGAGTGACCTATTCACAGGATTCATTATACTTGGGAAATATTGAATGAACCGAGCGTGGTCCTGTCAATGAATGAGAGGGGATTTGCGGGAGAGGGATCGAAAGGGGTGGAGGGTTACGGCTCAGTCACTGAGTAGACGAACCGAGTCTCTCTCTCTCTCTCCGCGTCTGTCTCCCTCTCTCTCTTTTTTATCTAACTGCTCGCGTCTCTGTATCTTTCTGTCACTTTTTCCTCTTTAGCATGTCTCTTTCCAATTTTGTTTTGCTTCTTTTTTTCTGGCCTCTTTCCCCCTTCAATTCCCAGCTCGCCACTCTCCGCCCCTCTCTCTTGAAGATCAACTTAATCTCATAGCTAACCGACTCAAGTTGTCAAGAAAGGCTACTTGTCCATGCACCAGTGAAAAGCATTTGAAAGACTACGTGGCCCTGTGTAATCAGCTGAGCTATAAGCAACTAAAGATAAGTACGGTTGCTTCGTAAGTGTTGTTGAAAATTGTAATCCTCTCTCTCTCTCTCTCTCCCTATTAACTGTTGTTGCTTTTTATGTGTCTTGTCGATTTGTTGTGTCATAGTTACTTTTTATTCTCCTACTTACCCCCCTCAGTAAGGGGGTTTTGGCTTCATCTGAATAAAAGATCGTTACCGTTTCATTTCTCTCTGAGGCGGCAGAAGCTTTCATTGAATCGTGTGATTTTATGTCGGTTTAAATGGTATCCACAATGAGGATGTCATGATGCATAAACAGATCGTGCAGGGTTTTTCTATACATTTTAGTTCGTCCTGTGTTGGTTAATTTGGCCACTGCCAACAGTTTTCTTTTCCGCTTTTAATTCCCTTCTTTCTTCTCATGTTCCCTCCTTTCTTTCTCAGCAATTACCTAACAACGTGAATGACAACAGCTTCGCCAAGGAACCCAGAGAATGGAAATACAGCGGGAGCAGACAACATTCAGTCAGACTGTGAGGAAAACAAATCTGAATCAGTTGCAAACCAACTCCACCAGATCCTCAGGTTGTCTTGGGTGTATCACTGGGAAAAACCCATGCAATCTCTGAGAAAGTCACACAGCACGTCGACTGTCCTAAAGCCTTCTTGGCCGAGAGAGTGGGCATGAACTCAGGCAAGACACTCTCCACGATATTCTCAAATTTCAGCCCAGGTGGTCGGGACATTAGTTGCCTCTTCTGCTCTTCTGATGGTCATGGTCGGACACGACCGACTGTCATACAATGGGGCAGCACTAATGCTCACCACTTCTAGCACTAGCGAAGTGTTTACCAATGTCGTTATTGTGTGTGCGTACGTGTTTTCTTTCCTTCTTTCTTTTTTCCCTTCTTTGTTTTGTTTTGTTTGCAGAAAGGGTACCTTAGAGAGAGAGAAGAAGAAGAAGAAGAAGAAAAAAAAAACCAATTTGAGACAAACAAACTGGGTTTTAGCAGGGAGAGTTCTTGTTCTGATCACATACCCACCTCCACGGTCGTTCTTTTATTGACCATTGAGTGACAGGCTCCATCGCGCGCAACAGTAGGCTACATATGAAAACGCATTCGACAGCCTGGACTTGTCCGTCCAAAATCTCTCCCTCTGACACACATAAAACCTTTATAACCCAAACCAGACAGACAAATACACAGACCATCATCTATTCACCATCCTTCCTCCTCCTCCCCTTCCTTGACCGCCCTTCTTTCTTCTCCTCCTCCTCCTCTCATTCAGCCCTCAGACAACTCGAAAGCTTCAGTGACCCGCCCTCTTCAAAACAGACCCTGAGAATAAAAAAAACCCGGGGGTCCGCTGTTGACAATCTGACCAAGCCAAGCTGGCCCCGAGGTGTTTGCTTTGCCCGTTGTCCACTGTCCTTCTCGCCCAGGAGGGGTCGAGCAACCCAAAAGAGGTAGTTAAAATGAAAGAACAGACAAGCGAGATTCATTGCACAGCACAAGGGAAAGGGAAGAACCTTGATCCATGCCAGGCCGGCCGGGCGAGCAGAGGAGGAGAGAGACAAGGGAGAGGGGAACAAAAGAGGTTCAAGTGTGACCCTTGAGGTGTCGGCGTCCCATCTCCGGTCCACGTGGGGGCTGCCACAGCTTGGGCCCACAGTTTAGTGACGATAAAATTGAAGGGTTTTTATCAGGCTCCTCTTCACGCCCGTCTACTGTTCCCAATGCCCACCCCATCCCCGCTTCCCTCCCTGTCCGTCTCTATACTCCTGGATCTGTTGAACTGCCGCGTGCGTGGTCACGGAATGTGTGAGGTGTAACTCATCTTTACTCCCAGCTTTACTTGTTCGACTTCTATGAAAAAAAGATTTTTAAAAAAAGAAGAAGAAAAAAGAGTTGTATCAAACTGCAGGCTTTGAAGTGTGGGCATTCGACTGGGCCTTCTAAAGGCTGCTGTCTCAAAAACGAC
>NC_134887.1:9415716-9423216 GCF_041734735.1 Babylonia areolata
CGCGTGTGTGTGTACATGTGTGTGTGTTTTGTTGTTGTTATGTGTGTGTGTGTGTGTGTGTGCGTGCGTGCGTGCGTGCGTGTGTGTGTGTGTGTGTGTGTGTGTGTGTGTGTGTGTGTGTGTGTGTGTACGAGTGATCGTTCCGTTAGCAGAATGCCAAGAACGATTTATGAAGGTCGTGAGTTCGAATCCCGGGTGTCAACAAAACAACAAGAACAATACAATTAGCAGTCCCGCTGCCCATCACCAGGATACGTTGTCGTTCTGATGGTCACGGTGTCAGTGTCGTGTTAGACAATAGAGTGGAAACACTTGATCTACAGTCCGTGAAATCCTTCGATGACACTGAGGGAAATGCAAAAGAATAACTATTTTTGAAACTCAAATCCTTATTGCGTAAATTCAAATCCTTTATTGCGTACACAGGTTATGTTTTTCTTTTCGATCGAATTTTGTCTATTGCTAGAGAAACGTGACTTGTTCTTATGTCGTCTATCATAGTATTTACCTGTTTGCTAAAGTGGGCTCTTTTTTTCTTTTTTTTATTATTTTTTTTATTTTTATATATCACTCTGTATATGCGTAACAGATGCATGTGTGTGGGCTAATTTCTCAACGCCCCCTGTGCGGGGCACTTGAAACAAATGTCTTGCCTTGTTCACAGCTAGAAATGTGTGGCCTATCTGTTAATGTAAATTAAGCATAAGAATATTGCCTGAAATTAATGCGTGAATGAAATGTTGTGATTATATTGTTTTGATGTTTGCCGGACATTGTGATAACACATAAAATCAATGTGTGAATGAGTACTCATTGTTCTGTCTATATCATTTTGATGTGAACTGGACACGTTAATACCACTTGGAATCAATGTGTGAACGGATACTTGAAATATTGCCTTTTCATTATCAGGTCGTAAACTGGGCATTGATTTATTGTATTTCATGGATGACTGTTTGAATGAATATTGTTCTGCCCGTATACATTTTGATGTGGAATGATTGATATTCAGAACAATACCTATACTACTGTAGCTTCCCAGTGCACAAAACCGTATTTGTCTCAATAAAAACACACATCGTCACAAATGAACAAGACAACAAGGAAACCTAAAACAAAGTCCTGCCCTGTTAAAAGCATATCTTAAGTAAGTGACGAATGTCTTCTCAGCTAGAAAAACAAAAAAAAACCCAAAAAACTGAATGCAAATGGTTTTCAACAAAACACATATGAAGACAATAGAGTCAAACGATATATTGGGGGTCTGGGGACTACTGCTACCACAACTCCAGGAGGGTCGTGGACAACACATACCTTATGAGAATCACTCTTGTTCTGCACAGTCTAATCAAACCTGCAGCGCCGCAGAAAAACAAAGGCGGGCATACTTTCCAATCATAATGATCTTGGTTTCCAGGCCAAAAAGTGGCCAAGGGAAACAACTCTTCTTTGTAGCAGACGAACAAGCGTCAGACTAAAGTTCCAATACGCGATGATTATTTTCACTCTTTTCATGTGTTCGTTCATGTGGAAGAATGTTTAGACGCTCATTTGTCAATACTGTGTTAGTGAGGGTCAGGGTTCGAATATCGGTCTCACCCTTTCGCCGAAGTTTGACTCGAAAATCAAACTGAGCGTCTGGTTATTCAGACAGACGATAAACCGAGGTCCCGTAAACAGCACGTACTCCGCTACACTGAAAAAGAAACCATGGCAACAAAAGTGTTGTCCTCTGGCTAACGTCCATGGAGGAAATCAACTTTGAATGCACAAATATATATATATATGCATGCATTCAAAGCCTAACTAGCGCGTTGAGTTATGGTGCTGTCAGCACTCTGAAATTAGCAGCCGAGCGTACAGATCTAAATCTAGGAGTAGTATAGAGATCGAAAGTCATAAAGGTATGTGGATGCAGTATATATGATATTAAAACATATGGTATATTACCCTTCAATTTCAACTTATCTTGTCTTCTTCTTCTTCAGCTGATGGATGGAATATCTAATGTTTGTTCGTTCAATATGTAATCGAACGATGTACTGAATCAATGCCTTTAAATAATGAAGACATCAGAGTTGGTCAATGTTCCTAATTTAAAACAGATAGAAAAGAAACTTGTGTTTGCAGAGCAGTGGAGCACCGACACTAAACATGAAAACATACTTCATGATTCTTATAGTTATACCCATGATGCTTATACACCCAAACCATGTTCATGTCTGTAAACATTTTGGTATATCATTTCCATCCTTTTTTTCTTATCCTTTGAATTTTGTTTTTGAAAAAAACAACACCACCACCACTAAAAACAACAGTATTGCACAAGCTTTGAAAGATAAACAGACGAAGATGGAGAGGCAGACAGACAGCGATAGGGAAGGACAGAGATAGGGACAGTGAGAGGCAAAGACAAGAGACAGACAGAGAAACAGAGTGTGTGGCGGGGCAGGCCTACGTGTGCAAACAGACAGACAGACAGACAAACAGGCAGACAAATCAAATCTACAGATATCTTGCTTGCTGGCTGGCTCTTTTTTGGGGTGGGTGGGTGTGGGGTGTGGGGGGGGGGGGGGGAGGGGGGGTGGAGGGGGAGGGGCGTTCATCCATTCCAATACCCACAGGACTTTGCCAACATATGTAAGGAATGCAGCAGATCTGGAAGGCAGCAAATACTGAGCTATAAACTCTGCGACATTTTAAAAAAAGAGGGCGGATGATAGGGGGGGGGGGGGGGGGGGGGGGGGGGGAGAGGGAGGCAGGGAGGGTACAAGGAAGATAGAGGAAAAGGAGAAGGGAGGATGGTAGGGTGGGTGGGGAGGGGAGAGGGGAGGACCCCCAACGTACCGAATAACGGTCAAAACGGTCATGCGCCCGTTTAAAGCGAAACCTGATACCATCCCTATACAGGCACACCGCCAGTCGTCAAGAGTCGCGACAATCGGCATCAAATTACTGGCACTTCTCCCATGCAAAAAGAAAGAAGAAAAAACGGAAGTGGGTTGGGGAGGGGGGGAGGGTTGGGGGGCGGGGGGGGGGGGGGGAGAAAGAAGAAGGAAGAGAAGAAGAAGTGAAGAAGAAGAAGAAGAAGATTGCCCTTCTCTTGTGTGTATCAAAACTGTCTTGCTGTAACGGTGTCTTGTAACTGTGTCTTATTTTCGTTTTTATCCGAACAAGCAGAAAGGGTCACAATCATGTTCTCTGTTGCGTTCACGCACAGGTTCAAACAACAACAATAACAACGAAACACACACACACACACACACACACACACACACACACACACAAAAACAAACAACAACAACCAAACAAACAAACCCAAAACTGAAACTTGTAATACAGGTCTTATCTCTTTGGAAGAGCAAGGCTGTTTAAGGTGTGTGTGTGTGGGCCCGGGGGGGGGGGGGGGGCGGGGGGGGAGGGGGGGTTCTGGGAGGGGGGTGATGCGCGAGAGGATGGGGAGGGGAGGGAGGGGAGGGGGGAAGGGGAGGGGAAATGTGTGTGGCTTCAACATGACACCGATGTGGTGGTGAAGGTTCGGGCGGAGATGTAGGGGAGTAAGAAAATTCTGAATATGGGAAAGCTTTATACTAGCTAAAGCGTTTAGTAGTATGAGGGGTAGTAGGCGCGGAAATAGGTCTCTTTCGACTAAGGGACATGAAAAGGCCGTGCTTATTACGTACAGCCGAATGTACTTATTGCGATGTCAATGTGTGTAACAATAGTAACCAGAACTGAGTTTAGTAGGTCATTAAGGGTAGAGTGGAGTTTAACGACCTATCGGCTTCACGCCCCTAAGGTCAAGTTGTTCGTGGCTGTGGTCTTTTCCATGGGGGTGTGGCGTGGTCGAGGCGTTGGTCCTGTGGTGTTGTTCGAGGAGGGTCCTTGCTGTGTGCTGACTGCCGGCAATGTCCGTGGTCCGTGCTATGTGCTGGCTGCGTGCGGGTGGTGGAGTCCTGATTCATTAAGGGTGGGGGGATTTCTTTATATATGTACGATTTTTTTCTTCTTGTGTGTGTGTGTGTGTGTGTGTGTGTGTGTGTGTGTGTGTGTGTGTGTGTGTGTGTGTGTGTGTGTGTGTGTTTGAAAGAAAGAAAAAAAGATTTCCCTTCTTTTGTGGATCAAAACCGTCTTGCTGTAACTGTGTCTTTTTTTTTGTCTTTTTTTTTTTTAACCGAACAAGCAGAAAGGGTCACATGTCCTCTGTTGCATTCGCCCACAGGTCAAACAACAACAACGACAACAACAACACTAAAACACACACACACACAACACAACACACACACACACACACACACACACACCTGGGAGGGGGGCCTTTCAATAAGAAATATGGAAAAAGCTGTATACCAGCTAAAGCGTTTAGTAGTTTGACTGAGGGAGGGGGTTTGGGGGGTGTGGGGGGTGTGGGGGGGATGCGGAGGGGGGGGGGAGGGGGAAATGGGTCTCTTTCGAATAAGGAACATGAAAAGCCGTGCTTATTAGGTATGGTAGAATGCTGTTATTGTCATGTAAATGAGTGTAACTGTAGTAACCATAACTGAGTTTAATAGGTCCTGGTAAAGGGTGTGTGTGTGGGTGGGGGGGTGGGGGACTTCTTCATGTGTGTGTGTGTGTGTGTGTGTGTGTGTGTGTGTGTGTGTGCGTTAAAAAAAATCTGCGTTCTTATTTTCAAATTAAAAAAAAAATCAAAACAAGACACAAACAACAACAACAACAACAACAACAACAACACACACACACACACACACACACACACACACACACACACTCACAGACACACACACACACACACACACACACACACTCACACAGACACACACACACACACACACACACAACACACACACACACACACACACACACACACACACACACACACACACACACACCTGGGAGGGGGGCCTTTCAATAAGAAATATGGAAAAAGCTGTATACCAACTAAAACGTTTAGTAGTATGACTGAGGGAGGGGGTTTGGGGGCTGGGGCGGGGGGGATGCGGAGGGGGGGGGGGCAGGGGGAAATGGGTCTCTTTCGAATAAGGAACATGAAAAGCCGTGCTTATTAGGTATGGTAGAATGCTGTTATTGTCATGTAAATGAGTGTAACTGTAGTAACTATAACTGAGTTTAATAGGTCCTGGTAAAGGGTGTGTGTGTGGGTGGGTGGGGGGGTGGGGACTTCTTCATGTGTGTGTGTGTGTGTGTGTGTGTGTGTGTGTGTGTGTGTGTGCGTTAAAAAAAAATCTGCGTTCTTATTTTCAAATTAAAAAAAAATCAAAACAAGACACAAACAACAACAACAACAACAACAACAACAACAACAACAACACACACACACACACACACACACACACACACACACACACACACACACAGAGTCACGTACACCCTCCACACCCCAAAACCCCAACCCCCACCCCCACCCCCAGAAAAGCCCAAGCTGTCACTTTTATATTCTCTTCAGCTTGAGCACTGTGCGGGTGCTGGTGCACGCTGTAAACACAGGCTTCACAAAAAAAGTTAAGGACCAATGGGGGAACTTACACAGTTTTCTTCTTCTTGGGGGGCATTGCGGTGAAAAGACGCTGAATGTCCACTAACCCGCGGTGAATGCTGTCAATTGAAATGCGCATCACCCAACAACGCCAGAGGTGCTATATTGCAACTGTTTTACACGAATCTTCACCTACAGTTTATCAAGCTGTTCAGAGATGCCTACGAAAGATCCTCGGCGTAAAGTGGCAAGACAGGGTCTCCAACCTCCAGGTCCTAGAGAGGAGCGGCCTGCCCAGCATTGAAAGCCTGCTGATCCAGTGCCAGCTACGATGGACAGGACACGTTGTCCGCATGCCAGACATCAGGATCCCGAAGATGCTCTTGTATGGCCAGCTGAAGGAAGGCCACCGCGAAATTGGAAGACCCTGCAAGCGCTTCAAGGACACCTTGAAGACAAACCTCAAAGCCTGTGACACAGGCATCGCTTCCTGGGAAACTGATGCCCTTGACCGCTCTCGCTGGAGGATACTGTGCTCTAGTGGCATGAAGATGTTTGAAAACAAGAGAACGCTGGCCATTAAGGAGAAGCGTGAGCGAAGGAAGCAAGGCTCAACTTCTGGAGCTGTTTTCCCTTGCATCACCTGTGGGAAGTGCTGCGCATCCAGAATCGGCCTTCTCTCCCATATGAGGACACACACCGACAGATAAGCCTGCCTGCCTACTCATCCGTCAGTCCGACGGGAGACTCCATCATCAAGCTGTTCATGGTGCATGATTGACTGAAACATCTGTTTTGTGTATTCAGTGAGAGGCTGGTGGGAGCTAGGCCATGGGCAGCCTGATTAATTTAAAATCATCTTCCGACTTGTTTGGGGTTTTTTTTTGTTTTTTTTTTCCAAATCTGTTATATTTTCAAACAAACCCTGCTTTTATCAAATGGTCCTTGTGTGTGTGTGTGTGTGTGTGTGTGTGTGTGTGTGTGAAATCTGTATGTCTGATCTTTCTCTTATATATTTTCAAACAAACCCTGCTTTTGTCATATGGTCCTTTTTTTTCTTTTTCTTTTTTTGTGTTTTTGTTTTGTTTGTTTGTTTGTTTTTGTTTAATCTGTATGTCTGATCTTTCCAGTGAGGTCCCTCCTCGATTTTTTCACCCAGTCTTTTATATTTTCAGACAAACCCTGCTTTTAAGACTGAAGTAGTCCTTAATGTGTTTTTTTTTGTTTTTTTTTGTGAAGTCTGTATGTCTGTTCTTTCTATTCAGGTCCCTCTTCATTTGCATTGTCCCACGTCCCTTGTAGCCGATACACACAGGAAGAGTACATGGGATCTGCTCCGTCCAGTTGGATTACGCTGCTGGTCAGGCATGTTTTTACCCAGTCTATGTTAAGCGTTGGCCTAGTGGTGCCAGGAAGCTAATGTCCACGGGTTCGATTCCCATACGGACCGGAGATTTTCACACCCTCCTCCAGGAGGCCTTAAGTGGTGGTCTGGGTGCTAGTCTATCAGATGAGACGATGAACCGAGGTCCCGTGCGCAGCATACACTTAGCGCACGTGAAAGAACCCACGGCAACAAAGGGGTCGTCCCTGGCATACTTCTGTAGAAAAATCCACCTTGATAGTAAAACAAAATGCACATGCAGACAGACAAAAAAATAAATGAATAAATAAATTAACGCTCTCCCTTCAGATTCACATAGAGAAATCTGTTGTGACGAAAAGTAATACAATACAATACAATACAATACAATACAATACAATACAATACAATGTACACCGGGTCTATATTCCTCAAGATCTCTGTACCCAAACGTGTATGCCTTATGAAACAAATAGAGACCAGTGTGAATGAGGATCGGAGGGGGGGCGCGGGGGGGGGGGGGATAGGTGATGGACCTGGGAGAACAAAGACCTGGAAGAACATAGATCTAGGGAATTTAGGCCTGGGGGAACATACATCTACGGGGAATTAGACCTGGGGAACATGACCTGGGGGGGAA
>NC_134887.1:9433216-9435716 GCF_041734735.1 Babylonia areolata
AGGCCTGACTAAGCGCGTTGGGTTACGCCGCTGGTCAGGCATCTGCTTGGCAGATGTGGTGCAGCGTATATGGATTTGTCCGAACGCAGTGACGCCTCCTTGAGCTACTGAAACTGAAACTGAAACTCACACACACACACACACACACACACACACACACACACACACACAGCGGCAAGAAAAGGAGCAAAAAACGAACAGGGAACCATAGAACTCTATGTGCCTCTGTCTGTACAAGAGGGTTATCGAATACTAGAAAAAACATCGTGGAACAAAGTCAGAGAATTATACCAGGAAAACGGCAAAACTTTAAACCGTAGTGTGATTAATGTTCAACAACCGGGAACTATCAATCAGTCAAATACATACAGTAATTCAATAAGATTAAGGCAGATCCATACATTATCAAACAGGATAAAACTGAACGCTTTTATAACTAAGTTCAGCAAAGATGTTAGGTGCATATGTGGAGAACATATATCTAGCAACCATATCATAATTATTCGAATGTCAGAATCTAAAATGTTTTTTACCAGACTTCACCAAAAGTTCTTTTGAATGTGTTATTAACAATTCCAATATGTTATTTGCTGTTGCAGAAGGTTTGCTGCGTAGTCCAATAGGACATTTGTTATAGTTGTTTGATGTTGGCGTTTATAACGTTTCCATTTTCCCTAGCGTTGTCTCTCCCTATTCACCCTCCACACATACACACACTTTTACCCCCACCCCCTCCCACAACCCCTACCCCCACGTTTTTTTTTTTTTTTTTTTTGTTTTTTTTTCGTCCAATATCACTTCAAGTGGAGAGACGTTAAACTGAAGACGAACGAACACACAGCGGCATGCGTGACCGAATTCATATTTGATTTTGCATTGACCATTCATATTATATGAGATATGTCCACAAGTATTTCTGGTTCTTTCTCGCCCCTATGTCTGAAGGGCGTTGTAACTCTGAATGGACATTAAAAACGTTGTCATTGTCATTCTCTCTGTCTCTGTCTCTGTCTCTCTGTGTCTCTCTGTCGCTCGCTCACTCTCTTTCTCTCTCTATCCTCTCTCTCTCTACCTTTGAGAAATCATTGGGGTTTTTATTTTCACACCACAAAATCTCCCACATAAACGTGTTGTACAAGTAAATACACAAAGTTTCTGAAAGTTCCCAAAACATGACACAGTTTTGTGACAGACGTATCAGTCGTTAGAGAAACCAAAGGTAATTTGAACTGGACCTCCATGCGCGAACAACAACAACAAAAAAAAAACAACAAAAAAAGGACAAAAAAGACAAAGAAAAAAAAAGAAGAAGAAAAAAGATAAAAAGACAGATTTTTTTTTTTTTCTTAAAGATGGAAAGAAAACTGGGAGGGCAATTTGCATTTTCTAACGAGTTCCTCTGTCTGTGACACACCAGGTCCAAAGTCGTGCGAATTCATACAGTTGGAAAACCACACCGCACGATAATAATCCCCCTCTTTGTTGCGACAGAGTGTGAGAGAGGCATTATGCAGCTGGCTTCTACTCTTTTTTTCTCTCTCTCTCTCTCTCTCTCTTTTTTTTCTTCTTTTTTTTTGTGTGGTCTTTTTTTTTTCTTTCTTTCTTTTTTTAAAATTTTTTTATTTTTTATTTTACTACCGTGGGAGTTTTTCACCGCACATTTACGATCGACGTAGTCCGACGTCTGTTTATTTTTCTGTCTCTCTCTGCCTCTCTCTGTCTCTCTCCTTCCCTTACCCCCCCCCCCACCCCCTCTCGCCTCACCCCTCTTGCCCCCCCTCCCCCTCTCTCTCTGCCTCTCTCTGTCTCTCTCCTTCCCTTACCCCCCCTCCCCCACCCCCTCTCGCCTCACCCCTCTTGCCCCCCCCTCTCTCTGTGTCTCTCTTCTTCCCTTACCCCCCCACCCCCACCCCCTCTCGCCTCACCCCTCTTGCCCCCCCCCCTCTCTCTCTGTCTCTCTCTGTCTTCTTCCCTTACCCCCCCACCCCCTCTCTCTCTCTGTGTCTCTCTGTCTCTCTTCTTCCCTTACCCCCACCCCCACCCCCTCTCGCCTCACCCCTCTTGCCCCCCCCCCTCTCTCTCTGTCTCTCTCTGTCTTCTTCCCTTACCCCCCCACCCCCCTCTCTCTCTCTGTGTCTCTCTGTCTCTCTTCTTCCCTTACCCCCACCCCAACCCCCTCTCGCCTCACCCCTCTTGCCCCCCCCCCTCTCTCTCTGTCTCTCTCTGTCTTCTTCCCTTACCCCCCCACCCCCCTCTCTCTCTCTGTCTCTCTCTGTCTCTTCTTCCCTTACCCCCACCCCCCCACCCCCTCTCGCCTCACCCCTCTTGCCCCCCCCCTCTCTCTCTGTCTCTCTCTGTCTTCTTCCCTTACCCCCCCACCCCCTCTCTCTCTGTCTCTCTTCTTCCCTTACCTCCCCACCCCCCTCTCGCCTCACCCCTCTTGCCCCCCCCCCCCCCCTCTGTCTCTCTCTGTCTCTCTCTGTCTCTTCTTCCTTTACCC
>NC_134887.1:9443216-9458216 GCF_041734735.1 Babylonia areolata
AAAAAACACACGAAAAACACACACGAATACATGCATAAATCCACTGACAACCAAAGCAAAACGCCAACTTGAAACTACGGAAGCCATCAGATTCAGAAGGAACAAAAAAGAAAAAAAAACGAGGCAGATATGGCTTAATACATGTACATCTTAGCATCTCACCTCATGACATGGCCTGACTTGAAGGCGTGCACATACACAAGCACATATGCAAATACATATATACAAAAAGGGGGTAGGGGGTAGAAAGGAAATGTATGTGGGTGGTTCTTGGTACGGACGGTAACGTCTCAGATCTAACCGACCACCTCCATCCATCCTTGGACCAACAAAACCCACGGATGTGATTGAGCAGCACACACACACACACACAGGAGATGACGGCTCATCACACAAACTCCTCCTCCTCATCACATTGCGACGCAGGGCTGGCAGCTTTCCGGCGACGACATCGGATCACCTCCATTTCCCGGAGACTGCCTCCTGTCGAAGAGACGGTGACTAGCTCTGGTCAACAGAGACATCCTTTTACCCGGCCTCCCTGAAGGAGTCTCAGGCCTGCTACACTCGCTGCTGACGTCACTGTGGCAGGATTCGTCACGACTGACGTCACACCCATTGGACATGGTGGTGGTGCTGGTGGCCTCGGGAAGGGCAGGGTTTAAGGAGTCGCAGGACTCCTCTGAGGTCCCTATGGGGGAAAGGAGCCCCCTGGGTTTTCTCGGGGCCAGGACCGTGGGAGCGGGGATGCGGGTGTGGGATTCGCTCTTGTCCTTGTTGTCCCCGCGGGGACTGATCTGCAGAATCTCCTTGATGTCGTCTTGACTACCACCACCACCACCACCACCACTACCGCCGCCACCTCCAGGGGTGTCCCTTAATGACGCACTCAGCTCCATTTCTCGGTATTTTTCAAACAGCATCTCCATCTTCCTGTACATTTCAGGGTCTGCCGGCGGGACGTACATGTACTTGGCATCAACAACTGGACGGACTTTAGACTGGGAGGGCAGAGCTGCCTGGATCTCCTCCAGGGGCCGTGAGAGCAGCTCACTCTCCTCGATGGACAGGGAATTGGGGGTCATGGGTCGTCTCAGGTGAGGGACCCCCGCCTCCTTCTGACCTGACCTGCGGAGGATGTTGCTGCGCTGCTGGTACTGGTATCCCAGGCGGGGTCCGGGGGTCCTGCTCCTAACCCTATCTGCGTCCAGGGAAGCAGACTGATGCTTCTGTCCCGTGAACTGCACGCTGTGTTGTCCGCGTGAGTTTCGGGAAATCATAAACACTTCCGCGTCCTTCTCCTCACATACTTTCTCTCTCTGCATCTTGGGTCTGTTGAGTGTGGAAGATGCCCGCGGCGTGGTGGAAATGGTATGCTGAGTTTCACCAACCTCACGCTCCACAGAGGACCGTGCTGAGGAGGGAGCGGGTCGTGATCTCCCTCCATGCGTGACCTGAGTCCCGTTAGCTTTTCCCGAGAACTCATGTTCTGGTGCCCTGGCAGACACTGCAGAAGCAGGAGTGGTTGGACGGGGGATGAACGAGGGCTTGGGGATTCTGCTGGAAAGGGGAGTGGTGCTTCGAGGAGTAGGTGTGCTTCTCACGTTACCCACTGAGGGAGTATGATTATTGTCTTCCACCTTCTCCGACATTTCCGAGTCCCCACTGTGGCTACGACTCTCGTCGTCTTCACTGGAGGACAGGTAAAACTGTGACTGCACGCTGAATCCCGTGACCTGAGTGTGTCCATAGTCTGTACTCTCCTCCACAGATCTGAAGACGAAAGAAGAGTTCCTCTCGCGGTGATCAGAGGACACCTGATCAGAACTGACACTGTTCTCAACCTGACGACTGGCGGCAAAGGAGAAGGACGACGACGAGGAAGAAGAAGAAGAGCTCCGTGACACTGTCAAGGGAGACTTGGGAGGGGTCTTTCGCGCCAGGATGCTCGGAGCTCCCCCTCCCCCTCCTCCTCCAGCTGCCGTCTTCTTCCCGGAGAGACACGAGGCGAAGGAGCTGCAGACGGAGTAAGCCTGGTCCAGCACCAGGTGCCAGCCTGAGGTCTGGGGATCCAAGGACTGTGACCTCTTCAGCTGACCTCCCCCGCCCTCGTGCCCTGGGGACATAGGGATGGAGGTCCCTCCTGCAGAGTCAGGCGTCTGACCACTGACACCGGTGCTGTTGTTGTTGCTGCTGTTGTTGCTGCTGTTGTTGCTGATATTGATGCTGCTGTTGTTGTTGCTGCTACTGCTGTTGTTGATCAGCTTTCGGAACTCGGACACGGTCATGGTGTTCATCTGGTTCACCTGATGGTTGACCTCTTTGTCATCTTGACCTTGATCTTGCCTCAAGTCTGGCGTCGTCTGCGGCGCAGCGCCCTCAGTGTGGGTCGTGGTGGAGTCAGGGAGGTCAGTGTCGGCTGAATCATCCTCCTCGTCAGGTCTGCAGGGGGGAGTGTCGAAAGACACAGATCTTCCGACAGCAGGCAAAAAGTGATGAAAGAACATGCACGACACAGGTCATCGCTGGTATGAATATCGTTGCCTTACCACCACCGTCTTGTGCACAATACAATACCAGAAGGTGTCACAGACAACATAATTATCAAAAACCAAAACCAAACCAAACAAACAACTATAAAGAAAACAAAAGAAATGGGAGGAGACATCGGGGAACAAAAGGAAAGATCATAACATCTTAAGCAGAACAAACCCCATAATCCAGAAACAGAATCACCACTTCCGATGTTCTCTGTATGCATGTGGGTTAGTCAGAAACTGGAGTATTGGGCTGTGTCACTGACGTCATGGAATAGAAAATGAAGAGAGAGACACAGATGCAGACAAAAAGACAAACATACAAAGGCAGAGACATAGAGTAAGAGAGGCTTCAAGAAAGAGGGATAGAAAAAAAAGAAAGAAAGAATGATAGAGATGTAGAGGCAAAGATGAGGAGGAGTTGGGGGAGAAATTGACAGATAGATAGACAGAGAGAGAGACAGAGACAAAAGTATATCAGAGAGATAAAGTGAGACTGAAACAGAGGTAGAGAGACAGAGGGACACGCAAACAGCAGCAGGAGATAAGGAGGACATGGAGAGGATCTGTCAATAGTCATAAATCAAGCACAATTCAAAAAGTTATTATCATTATTATCATCATTATAATCACTATCATCACAATTTTGCTACATTAATGTCTTTTAGCAAAAGCATCATTTTTTAAATGCACGCACACACACACACACACGACACGAACACACAAACACATACACTCACAACACACATAAAACTCCCCCACCCCCACCCCCACATACAAACACACAGAAATACACAAACACCACCACCCTCCCCTCACACACACACACACACACACACACACACACACACACACACACACACACTTAAACACTGCACACACACACACACACACACACACACACACACACACACACACACTAAAACAAACACTGCATACACTAACTCACTCAAAGACACAACACACACACACTCACTTGCTCAAAGCAGAAGCCGGGCGACGACAAGCTGCAGCACCAGAACTGGTCACAGGAGATATGGGTTGGGGGATGCCCGACCCCCCAACAGACCACACAGGGCGAGGCAGCAGCGTCCTCCCCCCGGCCACCGCAGGTGACACACACCTCGTCTCCCCAACCCCGGGCGAGGGCGACTTTCTCCTCTGGAGCTGCGGCAGCTGGGAGGGTTTCCCGCGCTCTTCAGACTGCTTCCCACACACAGAGGGAGAACGTGGATGTGACGCCCTCAGCGACTCCACAGACCTCCCCACAGAAGACTCCCTCGACTCTGTCAGCTCTCTGGTGTCCTTGAAAGACTGAGAAGACGCGGAGGCGGGCGGGCGCCTTGACTCTGTACCTTCAAACTCCGGACTGGCGCTGCAAGCAGGCTCGGGGAAATTGGCGCTGCGAGCAGGATTTGAGTGTTTCAAAATCCCTACCAGTCCCTGGCTGGAAGGAGAGGAGGTTGGGGTTCTACCAGGGCTGAGGGAGAAGGAGGAGGAGAAGGAGGAGGAGAAGGAGGGAGTGGGGGAAGAGAAGCTGTCGGCGATGAGGGAGGAGATGGAGGGGTGGTGTGGGTTCTGATGACGTCGGATCGTCACAGCCCCTGAACCACCGCGGTGACCTGTAGGTAGAGACATACGATGGCAATACGATACGATATGATACGATACGATACAATACGATACGATGTATGATACTGATGATATGATACGATGCGATACGATACGATACGATACGATTGAATGCAATGCAATATAGTGAAAACTCAAAACGTTTTGGGTTTTTTTCAAGACACAGAGAGAGAGGTATACATACAGGCAGATACATAGACGCAGACACAGACACACACACACACGCAGACACACGCAGACACACACACACACACACACACACACACACACACACACACACATACACACACACACACACACACAGATAGATACTGATCCACCTGTCTACCTTTAAATTGACAACGACACGGGTCATGCTTGTTCAGGTAGTTCTCTAGGGTGTCCCATCCACCCCCCACTCTCACCATCACGTGGTTACGTAACACCTGCAATGATAATAATAATAACAATAATCGCAAGGACACGCATGTGTGAGCGCGCGCGCGCACACACACGCACACACACACACACACACACACACACAAGAATCAAGAATATTTAATCCTTTCACCCCTTTGGGGGCATGGAGGATATCATATAACAGCAATGGTATCCTACACCGAAATTAAACATAAACAATTAAAATAACATAACTATCAGAAACAGAATACAAACTATATGAAACACAACATAAATGATAGCATTTTTCAGGTATTAAACCTCAGGATAGATCAGACTACATTGCTCTTCTTTGCAACATTACTTAATTTTAAGTTTAACCAAATTGTCTTGGCTACATGAAATAAATTACACAGAAAGCCTCTTCCAACAAGATTAATTAAACAATCGTTGGCCTTTTTTTCGCTGACGTTTTATTGCAAAGATCTCTTCCGAATCTTTCATCAGCAAAATAAGTCTACGTTTTTTTTTAAATCGTCTTTTTTTTCTTTTTTTTTAAATTGCAAGTCCTACGTCATAACCATGTAATACGTCATTTACTTAAATGAGGTCACATGAATCATCATGTAAATATTTGTTGTCCTTTCAGCATCAATGATCTAAGTAGATGACTCCTTTGTGCAGCAGCCCAAAACAACCTCCAGCAACACACACACACACACACACACACACACACACGCACACGCACATAGAGAGACAAGAATGAGAGTTCTGGGAGACACCTATCTAGTACTTGACCACTCCCTCCACCCCCTTCGCCCTTCCCACGCACCCCCCCATCTACCCCTCCGCTCCTCCTCCCCCCCCCCCCCACACACCCACCCACCTAACTCCCTCCCCCATGCTCCCCCCCCCCCCGCCCCCGCTCTCCCCCGCCCCCCTCCCACACACACACACACAACCACCACCACCACGCATCCACCCCACACCCTCACCTCACACACACGCACTGACCTTGACACAGACGACAGTCCTGGAGTCACCGATCTGGTACCTGCCCTCCCCTACCTTGACCATGGGAAACTGCACTGGACACGTGCACTGACTCACTAACTTCCGCACCTGTTGAGGACACACACATCCGCCACTGGTCAGGACAGCCGTCAGTATCATAGTCACAACGTCTACAAGAAGAAGAGCCACTGCTGCTGCTGCTACTACTACTACTACTACTGGACATGTGCAAACTCCCGCACCTGTTGGGGACACACACTTCAGCCACTGACCATAACAGCTGTCAGTATCACAATAACATCGTTAACAGGAAGAAGATGATGATGAACCACAACCACCACCACAGCCACCACCACTACTACAACTACAACTATGCTGCTGCTTAGTAATAATAATACGATTTAATCATCATAATGATAATAATAATGATAGAAGAAGAAGAAGAACTTCAGTTTCTAGAGTGAAATTAACATTATTCACAAAAAAAACTATGAACGATTTTCAATATCCACTATCTTTGTGAATAGCTTTGACTTTTTTCCTCTCAAAAAGACTTCGTTAAGAAAAAATATTTCTTATAAGTATTTTGATATGCTGCATTTTTTTGGTATCATTATTATTTTGTTTAATTTGTTTTGTTTTTCCATGACCAGTTACTTCCCTTGCGACTGCGAGCATGAGTGGAGAATTACCATGAAATGTTTTGCAAAGGTTGACAAACTAAATAAACGTTACGAGAAAAAAAAAATTCGAATGGCTTCGACTCACATAATTGAATAGCAAGTATATAGAGAAAAAAATATCAAAACGTATGACAATTTCAATGCAATAATACTACAATGACTGCCACTACAACCAGCGTTACTTGTAAAACGGCTCATATCATTGATCACGTGTGAACTGAAAGGAACGCTTGTCGGTATGTACACAAAAACTAAAAGACTATATATATATATATATATATAATATATATATAAACAAGACCAAAAAGCACAATACAAAAGAGAAAAGAATAAGAAAACAGAAAGAAAAGAAAAGAAAAAGACTTGCTTCTATAAATAATATGTTTAAGAAATATCTCAGCTCAACTTGAAATTTAACATAACACACATGAGCCAAAGAATTACTATCAGCTTTTCTTTTCTTCTTGTTGTGGAGGGTTGGTGGGGGGGGGGGGGGTGTTTCCCGCTTTTGTGTGTGTGTGTGTGTGTTTAAATTACCTTCTTCTCTCTCTCTCTCTCTCTCTCTCTCTCTCTGTTAATGGAAATGAGAGAGCAAAAATTCTGACAAGCAAATTATTTCACCGTCCATGCATGCCTGTACAAAGCGATGATCGTCATGCTTCCTATATACATCAAAAGGTGAAGACTAAAAGAACTTTGAATAAAGCACGTAAACTTCGGGATACACTTTGTCACATAAATTCAGTCCTCTCCACTTCAACCGTGGCCAAGCCTTTTTGAACATTCTCTCTTCTCTCTCCCCCCCCCCCCCCCCCCCCCCCCCCCTTTCAAAATCAATGCATATACAAAAACATTTAGCAAGAACACATGTTTTAATTGCGTATAGGCCTGTGACCCGTTGCAAACATAATATACATAAAGAAACCTACACAAGGCACACAAATAAGTAGAAAAATAACAGACAGATAAACAAATAAATGAATAAATAAATCTTTCGTCCTCACTGTATCAGTTAGAGACCATCCTTGTGAGAAGACACTTGAATAAGGCAATGGCAAGACATAATTAATCATTTTCGTACCTTAACTAGTTGTTGGTAGTGATTCATGATTCATTAAGTCTCTGCGCTTAAAAGCCAGAAAAAGAAACTTTGAAAGATTTAGTTTACTGCCGAGTCCACCATTCAAAATACTTGCACATTGCTGATCCCGTGTCAAGTATGAGTTGGAACTATTTATACAATATTTCAACCTAAGGTCACTGTAGTTTGGGCATTCAAACAGTACATAGAATTCATCTTCACAGTCAGCAGAACAAAGAGGGCAACCCATTTGACCAACAGGGGAAAAGCGGTGGATGTGGCTATTTATAGCCGAAACACCCATTCTGAAACGTGTAAGTATTGTTTTGAAATATCTATTATTAATGTGATCAAGGTATTTTTCACATTCAATGGCGCTTTTAAACGAATGATAAAATTCAAAGCGCCTGCTTTCTGACACATGCGCATACCAACGCTGACAAAAGCAGTTCTGTAAGCGCTCTTTAAATATGCGTGTGAAGAGTTTCTCATCCCCAACTGCCCCAAACATCCAAACATAACCGAAACCATTTGTGCAGAGAAGGTTCTTTACGTCAGTAACCCAGTTTTGTGCATTGTTACTTCTGTTTTGTATGTTGTAAAGCATATCAAAGGCTTTCCTAGAATATCTAGACAATGGCTGTTTAGGTAGCCGAAACCAATATAGTATACATCTCGCGGCAGAGTTTACAAACAATGGGTATCTTCCAAGTTCGCCGTATACCATATCATTAGGAGTGAAAGGTGGGACGTTTAGCAGTAATTTGCAAGCTTGCAAATGGATCCTTTCTATGGATTCTCGTGGTTTGAAACCCCATAGCTCCGAGCCATACAAAAGCGAGGGAACGACCTGAGCATCAAAGAGCTTGAAGAACAGTTTAGGAGAATAGTGTCCAAGTTTCCTTAAGGTTTTCAAAATTACGAAGGTAGCTTTCTTAGCACGAATAACATGTTCAAATCCAGTAGCAACTTCAAAACTAAGTTTTACAAAAACATATATATGTAGAGAGAGAGGGGGGCCATAAAAAATAACAGAAACTTAAGAGAAAAAAGTCATAAAAAACAAAAAAAACTTACGATTGCCACTTCTGTGAAGACCATGGCGGTCAACGAAAATCGCACACGTCGAACCATTTTGCAGTTTTCAAGCAATGTCCAACACGCACACTTTAACACAAACGGACAGAGCACAGGGTTTTTATACTGGCGAAAAATGGTCACTTCCGCATCATGTGGGCACTCGCTGAGTGTTGACAGCTGATGAACTTTGGACTTATTACCTGTTGATAACAAGCCTTGGATTAATGATGGGGGCTAAGAGCGTCACGAGTGTCTTTCCGGCAGAAATGGTCACTTTCACACGGTGCGCAATCACTGTTTATCAGGTATCCCCTTCTCTCTCTCTCTCTCTCCCTCTCTCTCTCTTCTCTCTTGATGTGATAACATTCTGTGTGTCCATTAGTGGTATCACTCTGTACAACCATTGTTCTGAAGGCTTGGAGCCCAGTTTTTATCTCAACAGATTTCTCTGTACGAAATTCGGGATGCTAACCCCCCAGACAACAGACAACATCATCATCAACGGCAGGTCAGTGGAGTAGGTCACCTGGTGATATAATGTACCCTGCTAGGAAACCGTCTGTCCACGGCAGTTCCCGTATTCGGACCGGGAGGGTGGGAGGGGAGAAAGGTGGCAGAGTGGTTAAGACGCTTATCTACCAAGTCAGTGTCAATGTGGGTCTGGGTTCCAATTCTCGTTGTCGCCCTTTCTTCCTAGTTTGACTTGGGGGGGGGGGGGGGGGTGAGGGGGGGGGGGGGAATCAGACTGAGCGTCTAGTCATTCGGATGAGATGATAAACCGAGGCCGGTCCCCCCCGCCCGGCCGTGTGCAGTACGCACTTGGCGCACTGACAGAAAACCCATTGCAATAAGTCAGTGTTGTCTCTAGTGGCAAAATACTGTAAAAGAAAATCCACTCGGATAGGTACACAAATACATGACAAGACCCGGCTGACTAAGCGCGTTGGCGGGTTATGCTGCTGCTCAGGCATCTGCATGTCTCAGTAACAGACATGGTGTTGTGACATTATATGGGATTTGTCAGTCTAAACGCAGTGACGCCGGCCTCCTTGACGGCGGAGAGACTGAAACTGAAACGGACCGGGTTCTTTTTCTTCCCCGCTCTTCACAAGACCATAATTATATAGACCATCGCAAATTTGATTAATGTCTATGACTAGACCTTGAATGGTGGCCTGGGTGCTGGTCAGTCAGATCATGACACCTGAATAAACCACTGAAATAAAGATTCCGTGCGTAGCATGCATGCACTGTACACTTTGCCTCACGTAAAAAGAATCTACTGACGGCAACTAATTTAAGGCCGGATGGCTATGGCAAAATTATGTAGAAAAGTCCACTTTGATCATAAAATGATGAAAATGATGATGATAATAATAATAATAATAAGAGAAGAATGATAATAATAATAATGATGATGATGATGATGATAATGATTATTATAATCATAATAATAATGATAATACACTTACGCCGCGGGGCACAAAAACAACAACAAATAAATCCGGGTGGCGGCGCTCGCACAGTGCAATTAATGTGGAGACGCGCTCTCCACGGGGAGAGATATCACACAGAAAAATCTGTTGGGACAAAGAATAATACCATACAATACAATACAATACAATACAGTACAATACAATACAATACAATACACGCAGGATCACAACCGAATTATACACGTGCACTCCTCTATAAATAGGAAAGAACAGCGAAATACAATACAATACAATACAGTACAGTACAGTACAGTACAGTACAGTACAGTACAGTACAATACAATACACACAGGATCACAACCGAATTACACACGAGCACTGCTGTATAAATAGGAAAGAACAGCGAAATACAATACAATACAATACAATACAATACAATACAAAATCATTCACACAGGCTGGGATTACAGATTACACACGTGCACCGCTCTACACCTATACTGAGCAAACTGACAGCGAAATACACTGCACTACAAAATCATTCACACTATGTTATTTTTATTATTTTTATTTTATTTTATTTTATTTTATTTTTTTCTCAAGGCCTGACAAAGCCCGTTCGGTTACGCTGCTGGTCAGGCATCTGCTTGGCAGATGTTGTGTAGCGTATATGGATTTGTCCGAACGCAGTGACGCCTCCTTGAGCTACTGCTGAAACTGAAACTGAAACTCAATCACACTATGTATCACAGACTACACACTCGCACCGTTCTATAAATAGCAAGGACCAACGAAAGACCCTGAACAAACTCTGAATTTAAAGCCGGGGACGGAAAAGCAGTCTCCCAGCCCAGTATCATCATCATGATGATTGCCCTTAATTCAGTTTGTCTCCCACTGAGCAAATCCTATGACCAAACAGCAACCGGCAGTGGACATGATCACCACCATATGGGTTGCGAAAAGATGACGTCACGTCCGTGATAGCGCGTGCCGTCCGCCATCTTGTGGCCGCGGAGACTGAGACACAACTGAAGAGATAGTCACTAAGTTTCACTGTCCGTCGTCTGCCGGCACTCTGTTTTATTTAGGTCAGTGGTTGGACTTCGTCAGTTCATGATAAAAGTTTAATGAAACTGACTGTGATTACACTCCGGCAAGGCTCTGACAGACTGTGTGTCAGTGACAACAGTGACCTTCAATGATAAATTTGTTTGTCAGTTCACGTCGGCCGAGTCGGACAGAGTCGAACAGATGCAATGCGTGGGAAAACTAAATAAAATATAGACTGATGCCGTATCACACATTTGTGGTGTGTGTGTGTGTGTGTGTGTGTGTGTGTGTGTTGGAGCTCATGTACGTTTATATGTATTTGACTGTGCTTTCATATCTATGAAACTGCGTTTTGGGGGCATATCTGTTATGCATGTGTGGGTGTATGTGTGAATGTGTGTCTTCATGTTTTATATTTATTTGCTTATTTGTCATCATTGTTGTCTTATTTATTCAATTACTTATTTATTATTATTATTATTTTATCATTATTTTCATTACTACTATCTTTTCTTCTTCTTTTTTTTTTCATCATAATTATTATTTATTTATTTATGTATGTACGCTTATATATATATATTTTTTTTTTTCAAGGCCTGACTAAGCGCGTTGGGTTACGCTGCTGGTCAGGCATCTGCTTGGCAGATGTGGTGTAGCGTATATGGATTTGTCCGAACGCAGTGACGCCTCCTTGAGCTACTGATACTGATACTGATACTGATGCCGTATCCCAGCGTTGTAGTACTGAGAACGAACAGCAGATGAACTGAGCAGGCCGTCAGCAGTACTGGGAGGGGAGAGGACCGGGGGGATTCGGGGTGGGGGGTAGGGGGGTGGGGGGGAGAGTGATAGACTGAGAGAAAAACGTAGGTGGAAGGAATGAGAGAGAAATATATACAGAGACCAGCAGAGAGACAGGGACTTGGTGAGACAACTGAAAAGACAGACTGACAGACGGAAACGAAACGTAAGAAATTTAATTTCACCGCTGAATGTACTTTTTTTTTTTCCTTTTCTTTTCTTTCTCATTTTGATTTTCTTTCTTTCTTTATTGTTGTTGTTGTTGTCTGTTTGTTTGCACGAACAGAAAACAAAATGGGACACAAAACAACACACTGAAAGAGAGAGAGAGGGGGGGAGGGAGTGCCGAAAGAGAGAAAGACATCGGAGAGACAAAGGGTAAGAGAGAGAGGAGAGTATCGCCGAGAGACGGAGAGAGGGGGGGGGGGGAGAGAGAGAAACAGAGAGAGAAAGACATCGGAGAGACAAAGGGTAAGAGAGATAGGAGAGTATCGCCGAGAGACGGAGAGAGAGAGAGGGGGGGGGGAGAGAGAGAAACAGAGAGAGAAAGACATCGGAGAGACAAAGGGTAAGAGAGACGGAGAGGAGAGTATCGAGAGAGAGAGGGAGGGGGAGAGATTGAGATTGAGATTGAGATGGTTTATTCATATAGGCCACAGCCCCTTTGAAGGGGGATATACAGTAAAATGCTAAAGTCATACATTCAAAAGTCTTCATGATGTAACATATACATTTCTCCTTTTGAGTGCTTTATACAGATATAGAGCGAACTCCTTGACAGTCTTTTCATTTGTTGATGACATTAACATGATAAGTCTAAACAAGCAAGGGTGTTGACAGTATTTAACTGGAATCAATTGTTCTCTGAGATCTCTTAATACTGGGCAACACAGCACAAAGTGAAATTCATCTTCTTTAGATTCTTGACACATTGGACAAAACAAATTTTGGGCACATGATTTTCGATATCGATAATAATGCGTACATATTTCAGTAACACCTAATCTAAACCTTGCCAAAGTATATTTCAGATGTCTATCAAGTCTCATTGACAAATAAACTGGCATATTATAAGGTATATGACAAAACATTCGATACAAATCAAATCTGTCGCTATTCTGAATATGAGAGTTCCAATTTTGCCATCTAGAGAGAGAAAGAGAGAGAGACATCGGAGAGACAAAGGGTAAGAGAGAGAGGAGAGCATCGAGAGAGAGAGGGGGGATGAGAGAGAAAGAGAGAGAGACATCGGAGAGACAAAGGGTAAGAGAGAGAGGAGAGTATCGAGAGAGAGAGGGGGGATGAGAGAGAAAGAGAGACATCGGAGAGACAAAGGGTAAGAGAGAGAGGAGAGGATTGAGAGAGAGAGGGGGGTGAGAGAGAAAGAGAGAGAGAGACATCGGAGAGACAAAGGGTAAGAGAGAGAGGAGAGTATCGAGAGAGAGAGAGGGGGGGGGTGAGAGAGAGAGAAAGAGAGAGAGACATCGGAGAGACAAACGGTAAGAGAGAGAGGAGAGTATCGAGAGAGAGAGAGGGGGGGGGGTGAGAGAGGGAAAGAGAGAGACATCGGAGACACAAAGGGTAAGAGAGAGAGGAGAGTATCGAGAGAGAGAGGGGGGTGAGAGAGAAAGAGAGAGAGAGAGAGAGAGAGACATCGGAGAGACAAAGGGTAAGAGAGAGAGGAGAGTATCGAGAGAGAGAGGGGGGGGGGGTGAGAGAGAAAGAGAGAGAGAGACATCGGAGAGACAAAGGGTAAGAGAGAGAGTATCGAGAGAGAGAGGGGGGTGAGAGAGAAAGAGAGAGAGAGAGAGACATCGGAGAGACAAAAGGTAAGAGAGAGAGGAGAGTATCGAGAGAGAGAGAGAGGGGGGGGGGGTGAGAGAGAGAGAGAAAGAGAGAGAGACATCGGAGAGACAAAGGGTAAGAGAGAGAGGAGAGCATCGAGAGAGAGAGGGGGGATGAGAGAGAAAGAGAGACATCGAAGAGACAAAGGGTAAGAGAGAGAGGAGAGCATCGAGAGAGAGAGAGGGGGGGGGGGGGGTCAGAGAGGGAAAGAGAGAGACATCGGAGAGACAAAGGGTAAGAGAGAGAGGAGAGTATCGAGAGAGAGAGAGAGGGGGGGGGTGAGAGAGAAAGAGAGAGAGACATCGGAGAGACAAAGGGTAAGAGAGAGAGGAGAGTATTGAGAGAGAGAGAGAGAGAGGTGGGTGAGAGAGAAAGAGAGAGAGAGACATCGGAGAGACAAAGGGTAAGCCGGAGAGAGAGGAGAGAATTGAGAGAGAGAGAGGTGAGAGAGAGAAAGAGAGAGACATCGGAGAGACAAAGCCGGGTAAGAGAGAGAGGAGATGATTCAAGAGAGAGAGGGGGGGGTGAGAGAGAGAGAGAGATACATCGGAGAGACAAAGGGTAAGAGAGAGAGGAGAGGATACAGTTGAGAGAGAGAGAGAGAGGGGGGGGGGGGGTTGGGTTTAGAGAAATCTGAACTCAGAATTCAAAACGTTTTTATTCAAGAATTAGCATCCTTTACGCATGGCCTGTTATTCCAATCTGTCCTTGCTAATCTACAGCCACTACAAAAGATATCAGGCCTGTATAAATAACATGAAGGAAGCAGAAAAGAAACCGAAGAAAAAAATACATGCAGGACATACATCGTGGAGAACACACACACACACACACACACACTCTCTCTCTCTCTCTCTCTCTCTCTCTCTACTGTTTGTCAAATGTGTATGGTTGACTGCGGAAAACCTCCCTCGCCCTCCATCCCCAATTCTGGTCTGTGGTACGGTGTGTGTTATGTGTGTTTGTTTCTTTCATTTTCTCCACTTTTTCCCATGCATTATACTAACACCATGCTAGTGCCTGTATACCATGTGTGTGTGTGTGTGTGTGTGTGTGTGTGTGTGCGTGCGTGTGTGTGTGTGTGTGTGTGTGTGTGTGTGTGTGTGTGTGTGTGTGTGTGTGTTTAAGAGTAATTTTTTGTTCTCCTCTGTTATGTATTTCTACTGACACCATGCTTTCATTTTATTTAGTATTGTGTAGTGTAGACCCTATTCAGGACGGGGACTGGATATAAAAAAAAAAAAAAAAAAAAAAAAAAAGCACACCAGTGCTTGTCTATTATCCTCGAAATAAAGAATTTGTCTTCTCTCTCTCTCTCTCTCTCTCTCTCTCTCTCTCTCTCTCTTCTAGCTTCTTCGTCTTTTTCTTCTTCTTCTTCTCTACGGTGACCACAATTATCATTTTGATTAGTTCTGTCTCTTGCAGAGGGCGGGGGAGTCTGATCTCAGTATTTAAAGGGA
>NC_134887.1:9463216-9485716 GCF_041734735.1 Babylonia areolata
TGTCCTAAGGCCCACTTGGCCGAGAGAGTGGGGATGTAACTTGGGCAAGACACTCTCCGCTATAATCAAATTCTAGCCCAGATAGTCAGGACAGCAGTTACCTCCTCTGTTGTTCTAATGGTTATAGTTGGGCACGACTGACTATCACACTTGTCTGAACAAAAAAGAAGTTCAAATAACTGCTAGCATGTTCATGTTCAATCCTTAAAAGCACCAACAGAGAGGTAAAAAAACACACACCTGCAACTAAAAGAAAGCATTCCAAAAATAAACAAAAACCCCAAAACTTCAGGTTTATTTGCTTTTGTCTTTTTATTTACCTGCATTTAAACTGATGAGTAGTGATCACTGAGACTGGCTCCAGGTGTTCCGTTTCGTTTTTTTGGTGTGTGTGTGTGTGTGTGTGTGTGTGTGTGTGTGTGTGTTTCTCAAATTGAGGAACAAAGTTATTGTTCTTATGATGTTTATTGTATGATTAAAATAATAAAAAAATTAAAAAAATCATAACTCATGAATGACAACTCGTTAGAAATCACTGACAAAACTGAGCAAAATCATCATTCAGTCTACAGAAGTATCTAAAGCTCAAGGCTCTGTGTCCACCATTATTACCACAGACTGCTGATCATTTGCATTTTTGTAAAACACAGTATCCCACACTTGCCAAGGCTTTCTTCCCCTCCTACTAGACCTTGAGTGGTGGTCTGGACACCAGTCATTTGGATGATACGATGAACTGAGGTCCCATGCATCATAGCACATAAAAAAAAAAAAATCACCAACAGTATCAGTATCAGTATCAGTATTGGTAGCTCAAGGAGGCGTCACTGCGTTCGGTCAAATCCATATAAGCTACACCACATCTGCCAAGCAGATGCCTGACCAGCAGCATAACCCAACGCGCTTAGTCAGGCCTTGAGAAAAAATAAAATAAAAAATAAATATTAACAAAATAAAATAAAGTAAAAATAACAAAAATTAAAGAAAATTAAAAATCATTTATTTATTTAATTGATTTTAAAATAAATAAATAAAATAAAATTTTAAAAGATAAAAAATAAAAATAAATAACAATAACAATAAAAATAAAATAAAATAAAATAAAATAAATAAAGTAAAAATAGCAAATCACCAACAGCAACAAGAGAGTCGTCTCTGGCAAAATTTCACAGTAAAAAAAAAAACATATACATATTATCCACTCTGATATACATATATGTGTGTGTTTGTGTATGTCTGTCATGGGTGACTGAAGCCTGTCTGAATCACACGGGGAAAGAAATGATGAGCACCTAAAGGTAGCTGTCAGTATGCCCTTACTCTGGTAGGCAGCCTGTAGTGTTTGTAAAAATGGGATCAGAGCTTGGTATCTGACAGAGGAAATGCGCTGTATAAGTATCAATAATAAAAACGATAGTATCACACATCATCCATGCCCCGCCCCACCCCCACACCCACCCACCCCTAACACCCCAACCCACCCCTCACTCCTCTTTTGAAGTCAATACGAATCAGTTGTTTGTGAGACCAGCTCATCTCAGGCAGTACAGTAGGATCTGTGGATCTCCAGATCCCTGGGTTTGGTGTACATCTTGTCGCAGTGTTCGCACACATACATTGGCGTCGTCGTGTCGTCCTGACCGCTGCCTCTCCTCTGCTGAGCTCCGGCACTGCCCACGGAGTGAGCGCTGGGAGGCCGCCTGCCTGAAACAAAGACAGGCCAGGGTCAAGGTCAAGCAAGCAGGTGGGTTGACTTCACTTTGGTATCGTCTGATTCCGATTATAGTCGTGAAACGGTGGTTTGGACTGGCTTGTGCTGGTTCAAAGTCTTTGTAGCCTTGTGGTAATGTTCCCCTCAAGTAATAAGTATCCATGGGTTTGAAGTCCCACATTTGGACCGCGAGGGTTCCCCCCATTCGAGGAAGGTGTCAGGGCAATGTGTTTGTAATTTACAGTTTGTCTGAGGAGCTGTAATCAACAGAGCTGGTTGTACCAAGGACAATACTGAGAATCATATTCTGGAGTAGTGGGCATCTCTTTTGGCAGAATCTTAAAGAGGTTCTGAGGGTCGTGTACAAAAATAAGAATAACTGAAAAGTTTGGCATTGCTCAAATTATGCACACGCTGACACAGTGTTTGATTTAATACTACTTGGAAAAAAAAATATACATCTGTAAGTGTAAATTTGACAAATGCAGGCTCAACTTTGCAGCAATCCTGCCAGCTGGCAGTCTACTGTTTTGCCTTCCCAATAAACAAAAATCTACTGAACTTATGCAAAGTATCAATTATCACAAAATTCACCTTCTTTTTTTAATATGACAATTACAAAATAACAATAATGCACCCATGCACTTTGTTGTGATAGCAGTGCCAGTGACAAACATTGATGCGGTGCATACAAATCAACAATATTTTCATGCAATGGGCTCACAACATAAAAAAACAACAACAGCATTCATTTCATCTCAGTTCTAAACAAAAAGCAGGACTGACCTTCCTTTCTGTTATTTAAGGAAGTGTGGACAAGTTTTTCAGCACATGTTCACAGCATGACACAATACATTTTTTTTGTACTGTTCAGTCTTGCGAGATGTTCACTGGTGTCTGAACAGTTATGGGTCCACTCAATGCGCCGTTTGGCCAAACGGTGAAGGGGACTTGGGGGCGAGGACTGTCTCAATGTGACATCAAATGTATTCTGTGTCACCCTGCGTTCCCTTCCCTGCACTCTTCCTTGTCTTCAGTTTCTCCAGTTTTAGAGTGATGCATGTGTGTGTGAATGACTGGTGCGAAAGCGCTTTGATTTGTCTCTGCACACACCCCCGAAAACGGAGTATGGCTGCCTACATGGCGGGGTAAAAACGGTCATACACGTAAAAGCCCACGCGTGTGCATACGAGTGAACGTGGGAGTTGCAGCCCACGAACACAGAAGAAGAAGAAGAAGTCTCTGCACAAGATTCAGCGCTATACAAATACCATTATTATTAGTATTATTCAGAAGGGCTGCAGATCCGATGGATCTTTCATTTTCATTGTGCTTCAGTGTATTTACTCATCTGTGTATTCTGTTTCTTTGTCTTGTGTCCTTTTGGGCTGATGTTTCATACAAACCTAGGGCAGGCCTGACTAAGCGCCTTGCGTTACGCTGCTGGTCAGGCATCTGCTTAGCAGATGTGGTGCAGCGTATATGGATTTGTCCCAACGCTGCGACACCTCCTTGAGTGAATGAACTGAGAACTGAGCTAGGGTAGACCCTCAAGGCCCTGGCGAACATGTTGGGTTTATGCATAGGTCGTGCACCTGCTCTTTCTTTCCTTCTTTTTTTTTTTTTTTTTTTTTTTTAAGCGTATGTGGTGTAGCAGCACGTATGGATCAGTCCACACACTTTGACACCACCTTGAAACTGAAGCTGAAAATAAATGTTTAAAAAACACACACAAAAAAAAACAACCACTCACCACCACCACCAACACCAGCTGTTCCTGCAAGACCCGTGTTAGGATCTGGCTGCACACGTCCCCCTGATTTCTTGATCTGTTTGTACGCTCCGATACTCGTAGCGTTCACTGGCATCAAACCCCCACCACCACCACCACCACCACCAACACCAACACCTCCACCACCACCACCACGTCCACCCCTCCCTGCTGGTGGTTTTCTCTGGTCCTTGGAGGAGGAGTTTCTGTCGTTCGCTGCCTTGCCGACTGTGAAAAACTCTGGCGCTGGTTTCTGCGCCGGAACACTGCTGCTCGGGGGCTTGGGACTGGGGGCAGGCATGTGGCGAGACTGACGAGGCGGGGAGCGCTGCCTGGTACTGTTATTGTCCAGGGTGCTAGTCTGCCAGAGCGGTATCGGCGCTGTGTTCTGCAGGAGGAGGAGGAGGAGGAGGAGGAGGGGGGATGGGAGGAAGGAGGAAGAGTGAGGGTGGAGGCCAGGGGTTGGGGGGAGGAAGTGGGGTGAAGTGACGGGTGATATTTTGAAGAATCACACACACACACACACACACACACACACACACTGTGCAACTTGTCTTGTTGTGAAGTGACAGAATAAAAAATTTTTTTAAAGCATCAACAATATTGAAAAAAAAGTGATTGCTTTACTCAAATTAACAAGTGAAATGCACACACAAATTTCTGCTTTTCTTTTTTCTATGCTTTTTTTTTTTTTTTTTTTTTTGAAAGCAAAAAAACAGACAGTGATCAAAATACAATGCTAAACCAGAATTGTGATGTGTGTAACAAACATAATTAAATGTAATGAAAATAAATTGATTTTTAAAAGCCTGATAATAAAGCTAAAATAAAGATTAAAAAAAAAAAAACAAGAAGTGTCATGAGAAGAAAAATAACATTTGAATAAAACCCAATATGAAGAGGCCCAATAATAAAACTAAAATAGAAATAGTTCAGATGTATAACAAAATGTCTTTTTTAAATTAAAAAAAAAAAAAAAATCAAGAGGTATCATGAGAAGAAAAACAAGATTTTTGAAATGACACTAATCAGAAAAAGAATGACAAAAATTATTTCAGAAAAAAAAAAAAAAGAGACAAAGACACAGAAATACAAACGAAGTTTCCTTAATCAGAATCAAAAGTTGGAACTTATCGATATATTTCAGTAGTGGTTTCACACACACCGCCCTTTCCCAGAAAATTCAATACAGGAAACGTCTGGAGGGCTGGAGGACAACAGGCTGTGAGTAAACTACGTTCATTAATCAAACACTCTCCTGTGTCAGATTTGCTGAGGGAGGTGGAGAGAGAAAGCAACGAAATATATATTGGTATTTGTATTTTGTATTTCTTTGTATCGCAAGTGATTTCTCTGTGTGAAATTCGGGCTGCTCTCCCCAGGGAGAGCGCGTCGCTACACTACAGCCCCACCCCATTTTTTGTATTTTTTCCTGCGTGCAGTTTTATTTATTTTTCCTATCAAAGTGGATTTTTCTACAGAATTTTGCCAGGAACAACCCTTTTGTTGCCGTGGGTTCTTTTACGTGCGCTAAGTGCATGCTGCACACAGGACCTTGGTTTATCGTCTCATCTGAATGACCAGCATCCAGACCACCACTCAAGGTCTGGTGGAGGGGGGAGAAAATATCGACGGCTGAGCTGTGATTCGAATCAGCGTGCCCAGACTGCCTCGCTTCTTAGGCGGACGCATTACCTCTAGGCCATCACTCCACTTGTAAGTTCACAAGTAAGTTCCAAACTTCCGATTCTCAGTTACAAAAAAAAACCAAAAAACCTTCTCCTCAACATGCATCCAGTATAAGTGAATGTTTTACAAGAGACAGAAACAACAAAGACTTCTAAAAAAAAAAATTAAATAAAAAATTTAAAAAACCTCTCCTCAACATGCATCCAGTATCAAAGCGAAATCTTTGACCGAAACTGAGAAAGAAACAACGATAAAGACTTCTTTACTTTAGGAAGACAATAATTTATAGACACACACTTGATAAGTTTATCAGATTTAATATATCTCAGAAAAGATCAACAAAGTAACAAAAAACGGTACTCAAGACAACAACAAGGGAAGGAACTCCTAACCCTAGCAGCAGACAAGGAAGATAACTATAAAAGCAAACTCGAATGACGTTAAGTTCTGCGAGGCGCTACATTACCTTCGGCGGTGGCTGCGAGGAGGAGGAGGAGATGGTGGTGGTGACTGTCGGCGCCGTGGTGGCAGTGCCAGAGGCGCGGGAGATGATCTTGGTGATGGAGCGCTGCAGCCCTTGGTTCTGTTCCTCCAGCACGTGGATCCGGACTGTGTTGGCCTTCACCTGGTTCTGCATGTCCACTGCTATGTCCCCCGTGCCTGCGTGTGTACGTGCGCACACACACACACACACACACATACATGCACATGCGTGCACACACACGGAACACACACAAAGGCACACACACACACACACATGCATGCACACACACACATGCACGCATGTACACACACACACACACACACACACAGACATGCTCATGTTTATTGTTCTATTGCTATTGTGTCTTATATACTTTAAAGTCTTATGACAACAGAACATACCATTCTGTTCACACACACACACACACACACACACATGCGCGCGCACACACACACATACACACACAAACACACAGCCACACACACACATACATGCACACATGCACTCATGCACACGCTTAAACACACACACATATTGCACACATGTACACACACACACACACACACACACACACACACACAGAGTGGATTATGGAAACAAGAACACAACCCGGCATGCACACCCCCAAAAACGGAGTATGGCTGCCTACATGGCGAGGTATATAAACAAAAAAACGGTCATACACGTAAAATGTTACATGTCTGTCAGAGTGTATTATGTGGATTATGTGTGCGTGCCTGAAATCTGACTGAATGACACAGGAAACGAATGAAGAGCGCCCCGCAATAGCAGCTGTCAGCGTCAGCTGTACCTGTACCCAGGGAGGCAGCCTGTTGTGCAAAGAAGGAGAGGGGGTGTGGGGGTGGTGGGGGGGGGGGATACAGACATACAGATGATTCAGCTTCATCACATGCACAGTTAACTGAACATACATGATTTTAAATTCAGTGTGAAAGAGGACAGAGTTGGTGAGTGACAGAGATCCAGAGGAAGAGAATTCTGCGTGTGTGCGTTCTTGTGTGTGTGTTGTGTGTGTGTTTGTGTGTGTGGGGGGGGGGGGGCCGAGGAGGGGGGCAGGTGGGTAGTGTGTGAATAATTTAATAATGTTTTGTATCTTGTGTTCAATTTTGTTCTTTAAAAAAAAAAAAATTTTACTTCTATTTGTGAATGCCTAGGGTTATTTTAAGACTAGGTATAAATGCTCATAATATCAATAATAATAATAACAATAATAACAATAACAATAAAAAATAATAATAATAATACTCTTCTTCTTCTTTGTTTGTGGGCTGCAACTCCCACGTTCACTCATATGTACAGGAGTGGGCTTTTAAACGTGTATGACCGGGTGGGTTTTTTTACCCCGCCATGTAGGCAGCCACACTTCGTATAATACTACTCTTAACTCACACAGGGTCAAGTGACGTTACATACACACTCACCATGCAGGTCAGGGTTGACGGGCCCGTTGAGGTCCGGGTACTCGATGATGAGCCGCTCCCTCTCCTTGGCCTCCCTCAGCTCCTCCTCCATCCTGAGGATCTGGGCCTCCGTCTCCTGGATGCTCTGCTCCAGCCCCCTCTTCTCCTCCTTCAGGCTCTGCATGATGATCTGCACACACAAGGCAAGGGAGTGGTTCTTTATGATGATCTGCACACACAAGGCAAGGGAGTGGTTCTTTATGATGATCTGCACACAAGGCAAGGGAGTGGTTCTTTATGATGATCTGCACACACAAGGCAAGGGAGAGGTTCTTTATGACGATCTGCACACAAGACAATGAAGGGAGTGGTTCTTTATGATGATCTGCACACAAGGCAAGGGAGTGGTTCTTTATGATGATCTGCACACAAGACAATGAAGGGAGTGGTTCTTTATGATGATCTGCACACACAAGGCAATGAAGGGAGTGGTTCTTTATGATGATCTGCACACACAAGGCAAGGGAGTGGTTCTTTATGATGATCTGCACACACAAGGCAAGGGAGTGGTTCTTTATGATGATCTGCACACAAGGCAAGGGACTGGTTCTTTATGATGATCTGCACACAAGGCAAGGGAGTGGTTCTTTATGATGATCTGCACACACAAGGCAAGGGAGTGGTTCTTTATGATGATCTGCACACAAGACAATGAAGGGAGTGGTTCTTTATGATGATCTGCACACAAGACAATGAAGGGAGTGGTTCTTTATGACGATCTGCACACAAGGCAAGGGAGTGGTTCTTTATGATGATCTGCACACAAGGCAAGGGAGTGGTTCTTTATGATGATCTGCACACAAGACAATGAAGGGAGTGGTTCTTTATGATGATCTGCACACAAGACAAAGGAGTGGTTCTTTATGATGATCTGCACACAAGGCAAGGGAGTGGTTCTTTATGATGATCTGCACACACAAGGCAAGGGAGAGGATCTTTATGATGATCTGCACACAAGACAATGAAGGGAGTGGTTCTTTATGACGATCTGCACACACAAGGCAAGGGAGTGGTTCTTTATGATGATCTGCACACAAGGCAAGGCAGTGGTTCTTTATGATGATCTGCACACAAGACAAGGCAGTGGTTCTTTATGACGATCTGCACACAAGAACAAGGCAAGGCAGTGGTGGCCTGGTGCTGACACCAAACCAGAGAATCTTGAGGGCAAGCGGTCGAATCACGCCCTCCACCAAGACACCGCTGGTTAGGCACCTGCCTGGTAGATGTGGTGTAGCGTATATGGACTTGTCCGAACGCAGCGGCACCCCCCTTGAGAAACTGAAACTGAAACTGAAATTCTCAAAAGACACCTGTACCACCTCTGACTGCCGTCTTACTCACTATTGTGCTTCTTGGACACTTCCAGGTTGTGTGTGTGTGTGTGTGTGTGTGTATGTGTGTGTGTGTGTGTGTGTGTGTGTGTGTGTGTGTGTGTGTGTGTGTGTGTGTGTGTGTGTGTGTGTGTGTGTGTGTGTGTTTGCTTGTCTGTCTGAATTCTCACCATGCTTGTTTTGTGTGTGGTGTATTGTACTGAAATGTATACATGTATACATTCTATGTGTGTGTAACTTTTATTTATTGTAAATGCCGAAAGCTCCCCGTCTGGGAGGTGTGAGCATCAGTCTGCATTATCATTATCATCATCATCATCATCATGATTATTACTATGACTACCACACAAACACCACAGGCACACACAACACACTTACACAATACACACATACCCTCTAAAAAAAACCCACACACATAACCCCAAAACACACACATACCCCATGCAAACACCACAAGCACATACAACACACATATACAACACACACATTCCCCCCACACCCTCCCACCCCTACACACACACACACACACACACACACACACACAAAATACACACACACCACACTACATGCGCGCGCGCACACACACACACACACCACATGTAACCTCCATACACAAACATATCCAACACAAACACAACATACATACACACACACACACACACACACACACAAACACATAACACACACATACATACCACCCCATGCACACCCCATACCCACTCCCCCCCTCACCACAAACACACATATACCACCATGCCTCCTCCCCCTCCCCGCCCCCCCCACTTACCACACCACACACACATAACCCCAAAACACACACATACCCCACAAACACCACAGGCACACACAACACACATATACCACACACATATACCCCCCCTTCTCCCCCCCCACACACACCACGCCCACATACACACAAAACACATACACACATACATACCACCCCCTGCACACCCCCTGCCCCCTCTACACACACACCACAAACACACAAAACACACACACATATCCCCATGCCCCCCCCCCCCCCCCCACACACACACACCACACACACATAACCCCCAAATACACACATACCCAACACAAACACCACAGGCATAGACAACACACACATAGCCCGCCCCCCCCACCCCCCCTCCACACACACACACACACCCATATACACCCAAACCACACACACACACACACACATACCATGCCCCCACCCCACTATCCACCATCCCCCACACACCATAAACACACAAAAACACACACACACACACACATACCCCCGTGCCCCAACCACACTCACCTCCACCTCATCCCCGACAAACACACACACACACACACACACACACACACACCTCCTGCTCCTTCTTCTCCTTCTCCAGCTGCCTGGTGAGCTGCTTGCTCTCCTGCAGGCTCTCCTGCAGGTCCTGTTTCTCCTCCTCCAGAGTGTTCACCTGGTCGCGGAGGTCCTCGTTCTCCTGGTCCAGCTCCACCACGCGCTCCGACAGGGACTCCTGCTTGGCCTGCACTTGCTGGAAACGCACAGTATCAGTATCAGTAGCTCAAGGAGGCGTCACTGCGTTCGGACAAATCCCTTTACGCTACACCACATCTGCCAAGCAGATGCCTGACCAGCAGCGTAACTCTAACGCGCTTAGTCAGGCCTTGAGAAAAAAACTTCTTTTTTTTTTTTAAAGAAAGAAAGATAATGATAATAATAAGAAGAAGAAGAAGAAGAAAGAAGAAGAATATAATAAATATAATTAAAAACAGAATTTTGCCAGGGACAACCCTTTAGTTGCCGTGGGTTCTTTTACGTGTACTAAATGCCTGCTGCACACAGGACCTCAGTTTATCGTCTCATCCGAATGACTAGCATCCAGACCACCATTCAATGTCCAGTGGAGGCGGAGAAAATACTGGCGACTGCCGGTGTGATTCAAACCAGTGCGCTCAGATTCTCTCACTTCCTAGGTGGACGCGTTACCTCTAGGCTAACACTCCACTCATAATCACCACAAACAACACAGCAGTAACCCACTTTCTTGCGCTGAGTGGCGCTTTTATTTTTTGCATTGCTCTTTGGCCAGGGATTTGATGGCGGCCACACTCCGCAGTTACTAATTCACTACAAACGAAACAGCAGTGCCTACCTGTTTGTGCTGAGCGGCGCTTTTGTTTTTTGCCCTGCTCTTTGGCCAGGGATTTTGTTGGTGGCCACACTCCACAGTTACTAATCCACTACAAACAACACAGCAGTAACCCACCTGCTTGTGCTGTGCGGCGCTTTTGTTTTTGCCCTGCTCTTTGGCCAGGGACTTGCTGGCGGCCTCCAGCCGTGTGCTGGTGTCGGTCAGCTGTTGGCGCAGAGTGACGTTCTCCTGGTCCACCCCCTCCAGCCTCGTCACCACCACCGCCTTCTCCTGGAGGTCCTTCTCCAGCTGCTGACTTTTGGACTCTGTGCCAGTCATGATGTTGCCAGTTACATGGGGAGCAATGTGTGAATTACCACGTCCAGTAGAACTGATGTTTGAACAGATATTTCAAATTCTGCCATCAACTCTCTCCATACAAACGGCGAAAGAGACAACGTTAACAGCGTTTCACCCCAATTACCATCATCAAAATATTGCAAGCGGAAGGCTCTTATACTGAAGACGTGAATGTTGACAAAGAATACCACAATTCTGACGACGGAAGCTAAAGGTTGGGTCATTCAGACACCCACTGGACATCCGAGGGGTCTGTGTAGAGGAGAAGAGAGGACTGGCCGTACTGAGTGAGTTAATACGATGTCATTGTAAAAGTGTGTGTCGCAGCATCACACAGAACAATGTTTGAATGATCATTTATTTTTCTGTCCATATAATTATTGATGTAGGATGAGTGATATTCAGAACAATATATTGTTGTCACTTCCCAATGTAAACCTTCATATGTAAACCTTTGTCTGAAAAAAAAAAATGTTTGAAAAAAAAAATGTTGCAGCTGTTGATTCGGATAACAACAATACTAATGCTAATACTACTACCGGTACTACTACTAATAATACAGCAATAATGTATACATGTTTGTATGTATGGATGACAATCACTCATGTCTGACTAAGACCAACCATCAGGACAGCAGAGGAGGTGATCATTGTCCCGGGCAATCTGGGCTAGAATTTGATTGTAGCGGAGAGTGTCTTGCCCTAGCTATATCCCCACTCTCTCGGCGGCAAGACAAGCGTAAAGACAGTCGGCACTGGGACGGTTCCCATAAAAGCCAGCAACCCCCTACAGCTGCTGCACTAAAAGCCCCAGCAAACTTGCCTCCTAGTTTGACAGTAATAGTCCTTCACAAAAAAAAAAACCCCAAAAAACCCAGCTAAGCTGTAAATGAATTCCTACTGCAGTAGAGAAACCACTGATCATACAGCTCTCACTTTGCTGGTGGCCCAACTGAAAGTTATGTCAATCTGTGATATAAGCCGAGCGTTAAGCTTAAAAGCAAGAAGTACTTATAAAGATGTGCAAGAGCATGTGGTGTGTGTGTGTGTGTGTGTGTGTGTGTGTGTGTGTGTGTGTGTGTGTGTCTGTGTCTATGTGCATCTGTGTCTGCATCTTGCGTACTTATAATGATGTGCAAGAGCATGTGTGTGTGTGTGTGTGTGTGTGTGTGTGTGTCTGTGTCTATGTGTGTCTGTGTCTGTGTCTTGGTTTACTTTATCTATGTACACATCCAAAAGTAAAAGAAAATCTGTCTTTGTATGTTGCCTCAGAATGAACATGTATTAATGTGGTATAGAATCACAAACGCGTTATATATTTCAATGCTACAACAAAAGATTTAGATGGAATTTTAATTTCTTTAAAATTTCAACCAAACAAACTGACAAAACCACATAAAACAAAAAAACAATAACAACAAGAGAGGCAAGGCCTTCAAGACTCACTTGTGGTACACTTTAAAAAAAAAATCTAATCATTAAAATGTGTTCTGTATTTGTTATTATAAAGCTTCGCGTAAAAAAAAAAAGAAAAAAAAAAGTCCTAACCAGATTTGAATCAAGTCCCCTAGCATTAATTACAGAGTAATTTCCCTTTTTTACTATTTGCACCAAAAAGTTTGCAAAATAAATAAAACTTCCATGCTTGCAAAAGAAGTTCCTGTTTGAACAAAAAATGATAATAATGACTGCTCTTGTTGTTGGGTCAGAATATCAGATCAAAGTGCCAAGTTTAGATAATACAAAAAATATAAATATAACAGTAAATGCAGTTTGCATATAATTAGGCTTCTTTTTTTGTCTTTTTTTTTTTGTGCCCATCCCAGAGGTGCAATATTGTTTTAAACAAGATGACTGGAAAGAACTGAATTTTTCCTATTTTTATGCCTAATTTGGTGTCAACTGACAAAGTATTTGCAGAGAAAATGTCAATGTTAAAGTTTACCACGGACACACAGACACACACAGACACATACAGACACACACACACACACACAGACAACCGAACACCGGGTTAAAACATAGACTCACTTGGTTTACACAAGTGAGTCAAAAAACCAGACACACACAACAACAACACTGACCCCATTCCTTCAGTCTGGACTCTAGCTCTGTGGACTGTGTTTTGCGCTGATCCAGCTCTGTGGCCAGGGAAGTGTGCTTCCGCACGAGCTCTTCCTTCTGGCGGTGAAGGTCAGCCAAGGTCAACTCGTGCTGCTTCTCCTTCTCCTGCAGTTTGACCTGCATCATTGTCATCGTCATCGTCATCAGCATCGTCGTAATCATCATCATCATCATTGTCATCATCAATATCGTCATTGTCGTCATCATCATCATCATCATTATCATCATTGTCATCATCATCATTTTCATTGTCATCATCGTCATCATCATTATCATCGTCATTGTCATCACTGTCATCATTATCATCATCATCATCGTCATCATCATCATCATCATCATTATCATCATCAGCAACAGCAGCAGCAGACGCAGCAGCAGCATTCTTGTTATCATCATCATCATCATCATCATCAATATCGTCACTGTCATCATCATCATCATCGTCATCATCATTATCATCCTCAGCAGCAGCAACAGCATTCTTGTAATCATCATCATCATTATTATCATCATCACTGTCATTGTCATCATCAGTATCAGCATCAAGTTTTCACATCACAATGCAATACCATAAAATACAATACCATACGGTACATGATAATACCATATATCACAATATAATACCACACAGCACCATACCATACTATACATTGTGATACCATACCATACCATACCATACCATACCATACCATTCCAAACCATACCATACCATACCATACCATGCCATAGCATACCATTCCAAACCATACCATACCATACCATACTATACATTGTGATACCATACCATACCATACCATACCATACCATACCATACCATTCCAAACCATACCATACCATCATACCATACCATTCCATACCATACCATACCATGCAATACCATACCATACAATACAAAGGACAACACATATCACTTTATCTATCCCTTACACTGGAAATTCTTATGTCTGCTCATACACACACATACATCAAGAATCACATAAACGCAACCAGAAGAACAAACAGGCATAAACCGCACCATTTTTTAAAAATTTTCTTTTTTAAGATATATATCACACTAAATTTTGATGAAATAATTTCAAATAAATAAATAATTGACTGAACAGCCACACCATACACAATACAATACAATATTACCCAAACATACCTCGTACTGTCTTTTGACGGCCGCCTGCGTCTCCTTCTCCCGTTTCAGCTCCACCTCGCACTGTTTGGCGATGCTTTCCGCCTGCTTCGTCTCCTTCTCGAAGGCAGCCACCTCCGCTTTCAGAGGACTGATGGTGGCCGACATCTGCTCTATGTGTTTGCACAGGCGCTGGACGTCTTTGTTCTGCTCGGCCATCCAGCGAGACACATCGTTGTAGGTCAGCCACCGAACGTGGGAGACTGTTGGTCTGGGGGAGGGGGTGTGTGGGAGGGGTGTGGGGGGGGGGGGGGGAAGAACAGCGCAAGGCAATTAGCAATGGTGGTTTGAGCAGTTGGTTATGGCGGTTTAAGCCATTAGTTATGGTGGTTTTACCAGTTAATTATAGTGGTTTAACTCAATTAGTACTGCCGGTTAGCTCCCCAGACTTTCCTTACAGATGATACATTAGTATCGGTAAGAAATAAAATCGCCAAAAAAACCAAACAAATGTTAGAATGCATGAACTGAAAACTTCAAACCTGATTAGTAAGATAACAAGGTAGTCGGGGACAAAATACAAAACTTCCTCCCTTCTTAAGCTATCATACAGTGAGATGATTAAAGTATCCATATTTTTTTGTTTGTTTTTTGCACACACTGATGACTAGTAAACAAATCCAGGAAAGCACAAAGAGTTTGAAACCGACTAAATTCAGGATGTTATACGGCCACCACAGGGCCCGTTCATTGAATTCTGTTGTCTGCCTTGTGACTGAGACAAAACTGGGTCAGATGCCATTGCTGACAGGCAATTTTCATGTCAACCAGTCACCGCGAAAATATAGCTCATAACGTCATTATGGAAATTAGGTGCCACACCAAAAATTCAAAACTATCTAAAGCCCCGATCGGGGCCCTTCGTCCAGAGAGAGTTAAGCAGTTAGTTATAGTTAGTTACGGTGGTTTAAGCAGTTAGTTATGGTGGTTTTGAGTTCACAAATAAATATAATGACATGAGAAAGCACAGGACTGAGGAAAAGAACACAACAAGGCAGTGATTGCAGTGCTTTAGGTTTATGGGAAAAAAAAAGAGAACAATGTGAGAAACTGTTGGTCTAAGGGAAAGAACAGGATGAATCAGTGACATAATTGGACACAAAACAGAAACGTCAAAGAATCGACAGACAGACAGAAAATGTGAAAAAAAACTTAGCCGTATGAAGTGCACAGGAACAGGTGTCGAGATGGCTGCCGGAAAAAGAGGGCGCTAGCCAGGGGGACAAAGGGGACGTTACCTACTTCCGGGAGGTTACTGGCCGTAGTACTCTCGTTTTCTCCGCATAGGCAGATAGTAGTTTGCACAGGACAGGAATGTCAGACCCCTGCCGGAGTCTGCATAGTTGGGTCACGGTTAAGTATGTGTAATTAAACAGTGATTTCAGTGGTTTCAGTTTACAAATGAAACATTCAATGATGTGAGAAATTGTCGGGTTCTGGGGGATAGAACAGGATGAGGCAGGCATTTCAGTGGTTAAAGTTTATGAATGAAAGAGCAAGAAGAAGAAGAAGAAGAAGAAGAAGGTTTTATTCACAGATGCATACCGGTACTTCCTGAGGGAGGAAGGCAGCCCTTGGTTTTGACATACTTCAATCACCAGGTCCCCCGCCTCCCTCATCTTCTTCTGCACCACGTCACACGCCTCGCATGGCACGAACGCCGTCTCGATCGTCTGCGACCCTTTGTTGCTTTCGTCGCAGGAGATCTCCCTAGGATGGGAGCTGACCACGTCGGTGCTGAGAGGGGACTGGCCAGCTATGTTCCTTGCGGCTGCAGCCGCGTTGGAATTGTTGTCTGCTGCTGATGATGATGATGATGATGCCTTCTTCAGTTCCTTCTCCAGTTCTGCCACTTTTCTGGTGCTGGTTTTGTTCTGGGTATTTATATATATATATAAAAACCACCTTTAAGTTCAAGAATGGAAGTCCCATAGACTGGAGTGGTGGCTTTATGGTAACGCCTCCCCCCAGGAAGCGAGAGAATTTGAGCACACTGGTTCTAGTCCCACATTCGCCAGCATTTTCTCCTCCTCCACTAAACCTTGAGTGGTGGTCTGGGTGCTGGTCATTCGGATGAGACAGTAAACCGAGGTCCCGTGTGCTGCATGCACTTAGTGCACGTAAAAGAACCCACGGCAACAAAAGGGTTGTTCCTGGCAAAATTATGTAGAAAAATCCACTTCGATTGGAAAAACAAATAAAACTGCACGCAGGAAAAAACAACAACAAAAAAAAAAAGGGTGGCGCTGTAGTGTAACGACGCGTTCTCCCTGGGGAGAGCAGCCCGAATTTCACACAGAGAAATCTGTTGTGATAAAAAGAAATACAAATACAAAATACAAATAATCTCTCTCTCTCTCTCTCTCTCTCTCTCTCTCTCTCTCTCTCTCTCTCACACACACACACATAAACACTCACACATGTTTGTATGTATATCCACATCCACCCATCCACACTCTCCCCTCCACCCACACATATCCACTCCTCTACACACACACACACACATCCACCTACCCAACTACCCATCCCCCACACACATACCCACATCCACCAATCGAACTACCCATGCCACACCACACACACACAATCCCCCATCCGCCACACACATACCCACATCCACCAACCCAACTACTCACCCCCCCAACTCCTACCCCCCTCACACATACCCACATCCACCAACCCAACTACCCACCCCCCAACATACATACCCACATCCACCAACCCAACTACCCACCCCCCTCACACATACCCACATCCACCAACCCAACTACCCACCCCCCCAACATACATACCCACATCCACCAACCCAACTACCCACCCCCCAACATACATACCCACATCCACCAACCCAACTACCCACCCCCCCACATACATACACACATCCACCAACCCAACTACCCACCCCCCAACATACATACCCACATCCACCAACCCAACTACCCACCCCCCTCACACATACCCACATCCACCAACCCAACTACCCACCCCCCCACACACATGCCCACATCTACCAACCCAACTACTCACCCCCCCCCCCCCAACTCCTACCGCCCTCACACATACCCACATCCACCAACCCAACTACCCCCCCCCCACATACATACACACATCCACCAACCCAACTACCCCCCCCCCAACATACATACCCACATCCACCAACCCAACTACCCCCCCCCCCCCAACATACATACCCACATCCACCAACCCAACTACCCACCCCCCAAACATTCCCACATCCACCAACCCAACTACCCCCCCCCCCCCCACATACATACACACATCCACCAACCCAACTACCCCCCACCCACATACATACCCACATCCACCAACCCAACTACCCACCCCCCAAACATACCCACATCCACCAACCCAACTACCCACCCCCCAAACATACCCACATCCACCAACCCAACTACCCACCCCCCAAACATACAAACATACACACATCCACCAACCCAACTACCCACCCCCCCAAACATACCCACATCCACCAACCCAACTACCCACCCCCCAAACATACATACCCACATCCACCAACCCAACTACCCACCCCCCAAACATACATACCCACATCCACCAACCCAACTACCCACCCCCCAAACATACAAACATACCCACATCCACCAACCCAACTACTCACCCCCAAACATACACACATCCACCAACCCAACTACCCCCCCCACACACACACACATACATACCCACGTCCACCAGCCCAACTACCCCCCCCCACCCCACCCACACACACATACCTACCCACGTCCACCAACATACCTACCCATCCCCCCACCCACATCCACTTGCCTACACACATCCACCAACTCAACTACCCACCACCCACACACATATACCCACATCCACCAACCCACTCACCTACCCACCTTTCACACACACATAACCACATCCACCAACCCCCCCACCCACTCCCCACACCCCCCAACACAACACACATCCCCCCCCCCTTCACCCCCCCCCCCCCACACACACACTCCTTTCCACCCACCCAAACCCCCATACACCCTCCTCACAACCCTCATCCCCACCCCTACCCCGCCACACCCACACCCACACACAGACCTGTGAGTGAAGCTGCTGCATCAGAGACTGAAGGTTGGTGAGCTGCGACCAGAAGCGCTTGACGGCCGGCCCCACCGAGGAGGAGGAGGACTCCGTTCCGGCCCCGCCCCCTTTGCCCAGCTGCTGCACCTGGTGCACGTACACCGCCGTGCCTTGCAGGAGCAGGACCAGCCTGAGAAATCAGAGTTTCAGTTTCAGTTTCAGATTCTCAAGGAGGCAGCGTTATGTAAAGAATGTGTAGGCAGGAGGACTGGAATAAACCAGACAGATAGCAAACTTTACCACATCCGTCCAGACTTGAAATGTTTCACGACGGGCGCAATAGCCGAGTGGTTAAAGCGTTGGACTCTCAATCTCAGGGTCCCAGGTTCGAATCTCGGTGACGGCGCCTGGTGGGTAAAGGGTGGAGATTTTTCCAATCTCCCAGGTCAACATATGTGCAGACCTACTAGAGCCTGAACCCCCTTCGTGTGTATACGCAAGCAGAAAATCAGATACACACGTTAAAGATCCTGTAATCCATGTCAGCGTTCGGTGGGTTATTGAAGCAAGAACATACCCTGCATGCACACCCCCAAAAGCGGAGTATGGCTGCCTACATGGCGGGGTAAAAACGGTCATACACGTAAAAGCCCACTCGCATACATATGAGTGAATGTGGGAGTTGCAGCCCACGAACGCAGAAGAAGAAGAAATGTTTCACGACCAAGTGTTTGTTTTTTTTTCACTCGAAAGGAAGAGACAAGTGTTTTGCCTGACTGAGAACATGTCACACTTTTCTCATGCATTCTCACTTGTTAATGTAGCCGTGTTCCCGAGTGATATATAAGGGTACGGTACAAAAGACTTAAAACTAAATATTGGCTGAATTAAAGGATAGACAAGAATCTCCGCGCACGGGCCAGGAACATATAGAGGCCAGTCACAAAAGGGTTTTTCTGTTGTTTTATTTACAACAGTTATAAGGAGATATAAGAGAAATGAGAAGAAGAGGAAGAGGAGATAAAACAGTGCAGTGATACGTAGCGCGAGATGTCAGCCTCTGGGACAAACTATAGCTGTGTGGTAAACAGTCAGTGAAGCCAGCCTAGCGCTTGGCTACAGTAAAAAGAGAGGAGGCTCCTTGGTGCATTCTGTGTCATGCATCACTGACGGTGAAACGCCTGTTGACTGACTGCTGGGACTTCCATGACAAGGAGAGTGAAATATTATACTGATGATTCTCTGAGAGTTTTTGTTTTGTGATGTCCCACCTTGGACAGTTATTCAACTGAAAAAAAAAGAGAAAAATGCAAGGATTTTTAACTAAATTTGAGATTTTATTTACATGTAAGATTTTTTAACTGATACATGGAGATTTTTTTTTTTTTTTTTTTTTTTTTTTTTTGTTATTGGTCTTTTTACTAGTTTCTTTTAAAATTTTTTTTATACTTATCTGACATGGGTATGGTTTTAATGTGGTGCCAGCCCTGATATGGCCTTAGTGGTCGGCTGGTCTTTAAGCAGCATGATTTGATTTGATCAGGCAAATTGGACATATAGTATACACACTACACCACATCTGCTAAGCAGATGCCTGCTACACAGCAGAATAACCCAACATGCCACCTAGTCAGGCCTCCAGTGCATGCTTGTATATATATATATATATATATATATATATATATATATATATATATATATATATATATATATATATATATATATATTTGTGTATCTACCTATCAGAGTGGATTTCCTTTTACAGAATTTTGCCAGAGGAATTCTTCTTCTTCTTCTGCGTTCACTCGTATGCACATGAGTGGGCTTTTACGTGTATGACCGTTTTTACCCCGCCAAGTAGGCAGCCATACTCCGTTTTCGGGGGTGTGCATGCTGGGTATGTTCTTGTTTCCATAACCCACCGAACGCTGACATGGATTACAGGATCTTTAACGTGCGTATTTGATCTTCTGCTTGCATATACACACGAAGGGGGTTCAGGCACTAGCAGGTCTGCACATATGTTGACCTGGGAGATCGTAAAAATCTCCACCCTTTACCCACCAGGCGCCGTCACCGTGATTCGAACCCGGGACCCTCAGATTGACAGTCCAACGCTTTAACCACTCAGCTATTGCGCCCATCATTTTGCCAGAGGACAACACTCTCTGTTGCCATGGGTTCTTTTTCAGTGCGCCAAGTGCGTGCTGCACACGGGACCTCGGTTTATCGTCTCAACCGAATGACTAGACGCTCAGTTTGATTTTCCAGTCAAATTTGGGAGAGAAAGGGTGAGAGCAGGATTCAAACCCACACCCTCACAGACTCTGTGTACTGGCCTGAGAAGACATTCAGAACTATAGTGTTTTGGGGTGGGGGGTTATTTTGGTTTTTTTGTTTTATTTTTGCTGCCCCATTATCTGCACAATAGCCAAGTGGTTACAGTGGTTGGACTTTCAATCTGAGGGTCCAAGGCTTGAATGTCGTCAGTAATGGCACCTGGTGAGTAAAGGATGGAGATTTTTTTTGTCCAGTCTCCCTCCCTGGTCAACATGTGTGCAGACCTGCTAGTGTCTGAACCCCCTTCCTGTGTATATGCAAGTAGAAAATCAAATAAGCACGTTAAAGATCCTGTAATCCATGTCAGCATTCAGTGGGTTATGGGAAACAAAAACATACTCAGCATGCACACCCTTGAAAACTGAGTATAGCTGCCAACATGGCAGGATAACTAAAAAAAAAAAAAAAAGGTCATACACGTAAAATGTTACATGTCTATATGAGTGTGCATGTGTGCATGACTGAAACCTGATTGAATGACACAGGGAAACGAATGAAGAGCGCCCAATGGCAGCTGTCAGTCAACTCTACCCAGGTAGGCAGCCTGTTGTGCAAATGACTCTGTAAAGCGCTTGGAGCTTGGTCTCCAACTGAGGATAGGTGCGATAGTGTCCATATTATTATCATCTGCACCATTTCAGTGGCATTACTCTCATGCCGCTCACTCCAAGACCGGACATACACACACACACACACACACACACACACACACACACACACACACACATCCACTTGCGTGCCTTCATATATATGTAATTCTAAAGAGATTCTTTTCAGTTGACTCTCTCTCTCTCTCTCTCTCTCTCTCTCTCTCTCTTGCTTTCTGTGGGATCCTAACCTTTCTGAAAACAATAGCAAGGAAAACTAATACAAAGAAAAAGAAAGGATGCCTGATAGGTAAAACAATAACAAAACATCAAGGTAGAAAATCAAAGAAAAAATAACTGCCCCATCTACAAGGCAGGTTTCCAGACGATGTGACCCCACAAAACTCCATACTTTCTCCACACCTTTTCCAAACCAGAGTGAAAATATTCCAAACCTCATGCCGCTCATTCCAAGACCGGACACACACACACACACACACACACACATCCACTTGCGTGCCTTCATATATATATGTAATTCTAAAGAGATTCTTTTCAGTTGACTCTCTCTCTCTCTCTCTCTCTCTCTCTCTCTCTCTCTCTCGCGCGCGCTTTCTGTGGGATCCTAACCTTTCTGAAAACAATAGCAGGGAAAACTAATACAAAGAAAAAAAAAGGATGCCTGATAGGTAAAACAATAACAAAACATCAAGGTAGAAAATCAAAGAAAAAATAACTGCCCCATCTACAAGGCAGGTTTCCAGACGATGTGACCCCACAAAACTCCATACTTTCTCCACACCTTTTCCAAACCAGACTGAAAATATTCCAAACCAAACAGAAAGCCAAATTGAATTTGTTTTTGAAATTTGCCAGATACACTGCTGGTGAAAGAGGTCAGTGGATACCCCATTGTATCACTTTTTGTTGTTGGTTTTTTTTTCTTTTTTCAATGCATTAATCTCTTTCTTGAATGGTACTTGTAATGTCTATGTGTTTTAATCATATATCAATCTATTTGTGTGAACAGACATTATGTTAAAATCAATTACTGGTAACCCAGAAAATTCAAGAACCCGGAAATTGTTGACATTACTTAACAGGCAGCATTAAACGATTGCAGCTCAACATCGAGTCTGTTATTTTATCATATGAAATAACAGCGACTCTATGGGATTATCTCAAGACTTTTCCAGACTTGTATTTTATCTCATTTTATCTGAAGCCTGTACAACTCACCTGTCTATCAACAGCTCATACAAGG
>NC_134887.1:9488216-9495716 GCF_041734735.1 Babylonia areolata
CATTAAAATCGACAACGGTTTTAGCATGTTGCACATTTATTGTCATCAATTATGTTCATTTTGCGCAGCAGAATGTTTGTTGGGTATATGTTATGGAGGATCTTCCATTGTTTCTTCTTTTTCTTCTTCTTCTGCGTTCGTGGGCTGCAACTCCCACGTTCACTCTTATGAACACGAGTGGGCTTTTACGTGTTTGACCGTTTTTACCCCGCCATGTTGGCAGCCATACTCCGTTTGTAATTCCATTGTAATTCGAACAGTTTTACTTGTTTTGTTGCAAAATATGTGATCAATCAGAAATTTTCTTTTCAATCAAAACCGAATTTACTTTTCCAGAATCCATTGGCACATGGATTTTCTTGATCTCTTTTATTAATTTGTTTGATCGTTTGATTGTCAAAGTACTTTGAAATTACTTTTGCTTCAACGAAGAGATGTTTTCAAAGTGTCTTTCGTTTGTTAAAGTGCGAATCTGAGTGTCTGCGTGTGTGGTCCATTCTTTCCAGTCAGCTGTGATCGCAGTCATTAAAGCATGATATTCGAAATAAGTAATAGGATCAGTGGTTTTGCAATACTTTGGTCTGGGTTTTTTCCAACGTGTATGGTCTCTCTCTCTCTCTCTCTCTCTCTCTCTTCTTTTTGTTTTCTTTGTTTTCCATCTTAAACACATCCATTATTCTGTTTATTCCAAGCTTAGACCAAGTAGTAAAACACAGCACGTTCTTCTTAAATTGTAGGAGACTGTTGCGCCATAGAAGTTGGTTATGGAAGCTTTTAAAACTTACGTTTTCTGCCGATTCTATTGGTTTGTTTGGTGGTTTTTTTAATGTATAGATAACTTTTCTCCATTCATTTGCCAATATCTTTTCATTTTTCAGGTCTACAATTTTCGTCAAGACTATTTGGCCATTTTCGAAATTGTTTTTTAGTGCCACTTTGGGATACAACTCCAGCCGGTTTTCGTCTGCAGTGTTGAAAAGTTTCCCAACCCGCTGTAGATAAAAACATTTCTGTAAAGTAGTCTTATTTACCATTCTTAATCCCCCTGTATTAGAATTCCCTTCCATTACCTGCCTTTTCGATTTATATATTTTCTTTGCCAAATAGATGTGTAGATAGATCTGGTTATTTTCGTGAGGAGAATGTCTGGTAAGCCAATTGATAGCATAATAAACGTCAACTGACTTACCAGAAGGGATTTAACAATGACTATTTTTCCATGTATGCTGAGATCTCTACGTCTCCATGTCTGAATAAGATTTATTACCTTTTCTAGTTTCCCATTCCAAGTCTTAATTTCGATGTTTTGGGCTCTAATGCCATTTTGAAAGTAATTCATAACTGATATTTATATCCTTTCTTTTATTTCAAAACCTGTTCCCATTTACATGACTTTTGTTTTCTTTTTGATTTAATACCAAGCCTGAGAATGTGGAAAAATCATTTTGATGCTTGAGGCTTTAAACATGTCTTCTTTGTTGCTCAGAAAAAGAGTCGTATCGTATGTTAACTGTTTTGTTTTCATTTGTTTGTTACTTTTGTCTGTCAGTAGGCAATGTTATTCCATTTATAGTGATGTTTCCAATTTTGACTGCTGATAATTCTACTGCTAAAATGAAAGCGAAGGGTGAATATGGACATCCCTGTCTGATGCCACATGTAACGGAAAATGGTTGTGAAATCCATCTTTCATGATTGATCCAGCTGAATATATTTATGTTTAAGATATTTACCCTTTAAAAAAAAATCGCTCACCAATTCCAAATACTCTTAATGTATGTAACAGAAATTCTCGTGATACTGAATCAAATGCTTTGTAATAATCTAGAGCGAGGAGGTATCCTGAATCACTTGTATAATTCAATAACATCATCGGGCAATCTATGTTAAGATGAAATGTTTCTTTCTTTGAGATATCCAACCTAGTCCGGGGTTAATTAATCTCTCTCTCTCTCTCTCTCTCTCTCTCTCTCTCTATATATATATATATATATATATATATATATATATATGTGTGTGTGTGTGTGTGTGTGTGTGTGTGTATATATATATATATATATATATATATATATATATATATATATATATATCCAAGTTATTTCGTGGTAATTATTTTCCTTAATGTAATAGTTTAATCATTCCCTGTTTCTGTGTGTAAGACATTTCATCGTCTGCAAATGATTCATTGAAAGAATTAATTACAGGCCTTTTTGATTTAACCTAAAAGAATTCTATAAATTCTGTGATTAATCCATCACTACCTGGAGATGACTCATTTTTCATTTGTTTCAAGGTATTGGTTTCTTCTTCTGTGATTAGTCCTTCACTCAACGATGCTTCATCTTTATCTAACTTTGTAAATTGTTCATCTTTCACAAAACTGTCTGTTGTTTGTGTAACGTTATTTGTTAATGTTGTCTGATTATAGAGATGTGAATAAAACCTGACCTGTTCTTTTAATATTTCCATTTGATTATATACTATTTCACCGTTGTTCTTGCGAATACTTGTCTTTACATTCCTTTTTGTTCTTGATTTTTATCTAAGCCGAGGAAGAATTTTGTTTTGTTTTTTTTTTCTCCTTCTTCGATCCACTTATGTACCTTTTGCTTGATTGAGCGCAAAACTGAATTTCGAGTTGTTGTTTTCTGTTTGATATGTTAACACGTACCTCTTCATTGGTGTTTCTATTTAATAACTGTTTTTGTTTTTTGTTTTTTTCCAAATCATTTAACTGCTTTATTGATATTGATTCGTTATGTTTTCTGGTACAGGTTTTATTTTTACCATACTCAACGCAATATCCTTTATCTTTATTTTGCACAGTTCCAAGCTGCATAGTTCTATTGATATGCATTGGTTCTCTGTTCCATTTTCAGCCAGACACTGGTCCAGTAAGTTGTTCAAAGACAGCACGAAAAGTAGGTCCTTTAAAAATGAGTTGTTAAAATGCCAGTAACCTGGACCTCTTTCAGACCTGGAGAAATTAAGTTATGTAATAATTGCGTTATGGTGAGTATTAGGGATAAACATATTATTACAAATGACAACATACTGGGACATTTCTTGACAAGCAAAAACATAGCCGAGTCTGTGATCTATAAAAGGGTTGTAGGTATATCTACACCAGGTGTAATATTTCTCTGTCTCATAATCACGGACGTCAACAACTGTTTCTTTAAGTCCAGTGACGTCTGCTTTTGGATGGAGATTACCTGATTTTTGTTGTTGTTGTCAAGTTCTGTTGTGTTAATTGCTGTGTTAAATCTATCATTATTACTAAACGTTGATCATCATCATCTTTAAGTGTATTATGAATAGTTTTGTGTTAAAATCTCCCATTATTACTAAAAGTTAATCAGCATAATCTTTTTGTGTATTTTGAAGTGTTTTGAAGAAAGAGATTTTCCTAACATTATCATTTGGTGCATAAAAACATTTGCTATAATTACTGTGATATTTAATTCTTCTGCGACAGCTGAAACTATCAGCCGGCAGTCGATTGATTTCTTTTAGAAGTTGAACATTTCCTGTACAGTGTTTTGATATCATAATCATCTCCCCATTACTATTCCCCGTCCCTTCGTGATACATGATCTTTTCCACCACATTAATTACCTTTCCCACAATTCTGCGTTTGTTGGTTTGTTTTTTGTTTGTTTGGTTTTTTGGTTTTTTGTTGTTGTTTTTTGTTTGTTTGTTTGTTTGTTTTATTGTTTTTGTTTGTTTGTTTGTTTGTTTGTTTTGGGGGGTTTTTGTTTGTTGTTGTTTTTTGTTTTGTTTGTTTGTTTGTTTGTTTTGTTTTGTTTGCTTGTTTGTTTGTTTTTGTTTTGTTTTGTTGTTGTTGTTTTGTTTTGTTTTGTTGTTGTTGTTTTTTTGGGGGGGGGGTGTTTGTTTGTTTTTGTTTTTTTGTTTTTGTTTGTTTGTTTGTTGTTTGTTTGTTGTTGTTGTTGTTTTTTTGTTTTGTTTTTGTTTTTGTTTGTTTGTTTTTTTGTTTTTTGTTGGGGTTTTTTTGGCACAATATGCTTCTTGGATAAATATAATATCAAGTTTATGTTTCTAAAGGATATCAAATGTAAATGTCCTCATTAGTTTATGATTTAGCCCTCTGGCCTTAACGGAACCAAGTTTAATAGCATTCATTTTGGCAAAACATGATTCTTTTTTTTTTTCCCCCACGAATTGTAATTCATAGTTTCACACAAATCATTCATAGTCCGTAATCACTGGCTGTCTCCGTTTCCGAACTGTGCCCTGTGTCAGTAGTTCCAGATAGAAACTAAAAAAAGGTGGGGGAGAATGGTTCACGGACGCCGGTGGGGAAGTGTGGGGGCAGGGCTCATTCGAGGTTACTTTCGGGTTCACAGTACAGACTGTCATCGTCAGACTCAACACTACTGTTGTTGTTCTGACCTGTTTGTCTGCGGGGGATGACACGGAACCCTTGGAGCGTGGACGCTTTACGGATCCCGATCCCTCCCGCCTGTTTGTCTTTAGCGTTGTTTGTCTTGTCCTCTGTCTGGATCGAGTTGGTTTTTTTTCGTCATCAGCGCTAGTTATATTTTGTTTGTTAGGGTCAATTGTCGATCTGTCGTATTGTGCAGGATTAACTGTGGTGCTGCAAGTTTGTTCGTTCAGTGCTGTGTTTTCTGTTTAGTTGTTGTCTGTCTCTTCTTCTTCTTCTTCTTCGTTGGTGGGCTGCAGCTCCCACGTTCACACGTATGTACACAAGTGGGCTTTTACGTGTATGACCGTTTTTACCCCCGCGCCATGCAGGCAGCCATACTCCGCTTTCGGGGGTGCCTGTCTGTTCAAGTCTGATGATTGGTTCTCCTGCAACGAGGTTACACGTTGGATCACTGAGTTGAATTGAGCTCCATGCGTTGGATCCCCTTGGGTTTTGTGTCCATTGTTCGGACATTGCCTGCACTTCACTGGGTTTGGGCAGTCCGCTCTGTATGTCCTTGTGTGTGTGTGTGTGTGTGTGTGTGTGTGTGTGTGCGTGCGTGCGCGCGCCTAGAGTTGACTTAATCAAGATTTTGCGCGTTTTAAATATTATTATTATTAGTAGTAGTATTTTTTTATGTATCTCTTTTCTTTTTCTTTTTCTCAAGGCCTGACTAAGCGCGTTGGGTTACGCTGCTGGTCAGGCATCTGCTTGGCAGATGTGGTGTAGCGTATATGGATTTGACCGAACGCAGTGACGCCTCCTTGAGCTACTGATACTGATACTAATACTGATACTGTGCAGCCGACAGCGTCGATACTCCGCTTCCTGTTGTTGCCGCGTTGAAGGGTCTCAGTCTGCTCCCTGTTGTAGGCTACAGGCTGGCTTTAACCCTTTCACCGCCAAGCTCGCATTAATTTTATGCACAGGTGTGGTAGAGGACCCATGTCACTGAAAGGTGACCATTCCTTGGTCTGTTATCCATGAACCTACTGCTTTTAATGCTCGGTGGTAGGATAGGCCATATTTTCTATACATCGCAGGGGGAACCCCCAGCTATATTTAGCCACTGTCTTTTCTGTGTTTATGCCACAAGGGGATTTTGTACTCTAAATTGACTGGCGGTGAAAGGGTTAAAAGGGCCGAGTGTCCACTTTTTTTTGCCGGGCAGGACTACGCCCGTAACATGTGAATGATATATATATACAGGAAACGTCTGCCTGTCTTCCAGTGTGTTGGCTTGCCGTTCTCGTTCCTGTCCCTTTCCGCGATCAGTTTGGAGTGTCAGTATTGTCAGGTTACTGCCAGCTGCTTGACTAACTGACTGCAACAGTTCTGTGTCGGAGAAAGAGAGGTGGGTGTTGCTGGTGATCAGTTTCGTTGAAGTGGGTTGTTCCTGTCTACTGTTTGAATCATTAGAGTTGGGAGGTTTTACCACAAACGGGTTTTAGTCTTTGACACCCTCTTGTACCCCTCAAAGAGCCGGAGACTCTGAATAAGCAACTTGACCATCGCATCTTTTTTTGTCGAGGATAAATCTGTCCGAAGTCCACCAACGAGCTGGGTTCCGGCGCTCTGTTGAATTGTAGCCCATAAGTTTTTTTTCTACAGCTGCACAGAAGGAGTTTTAAGAAAAATGTTTTTTAAAAAACATCTGATCAACAGACAGGTGGATGGAAGTCAGGTTTTCTTATTTCAAAATCATGTGTTTCAGATACTGTCAGCAAAAGAAAGACAACCTGCACTTCCAGGCATTGTAAGTATATTACAGGTGTGTGTGTGTGTGGGGGGGGGGGGGGAGGGGGGGGGGGGGCGACAAGACAAGACCCACACGTGAGGATATTTTATCTTGGTTTATCACACATTCGGAACATGTGAGGCCTTTACAAGTATTTTTCATTCAATGAAGAAAACTGAACAAGGACTGAAATTCAAGTCTGGCTCTATATTACATTTTTTGTCACAACAGATTTCTCTCTGTGGAATTCAGGCTCTCTTCCGAAGGGTGAGCGTGCTGCCACTGTACAGCGCCATCCGGGGTTGTTGTTTTTGGGTTTTTTGGGGGGTTTTCTTGGGGTTTTTTTTTTTCTTTTTCATGCGTGTAGGTGTATTTGTTATATTTGTTGTATCGGGTCAAAGCAGATTTTTTTCTGTAGAATTTTACCATGGACAACACTTTGTGCAGCTGTTCAGTGGAGGTTATTTCATGTGCAGGCTGCATACAGGACTCCTGTATATCGCTTCATCCAAATGACTAGCACCCAGACCACCACTCAAGGTCTAGATGAGGGAGGAAGTAAAAATCACAGTCCAGTCCATGTAATAATGAGACTCAAACCCTGCTTCCTAGTTGAACATATTACCACTAGGCCACCGCTCCTGAGAGCGCAAGAGAGACAGGTTTGTTTTGTTTGTTTTGTTTTTTTAAATTTGTTCTAACATCAATTTGTGAAAAGACATTGTATTGTATTTTATTGTATTGTATTACTCTGTCGTCACAACGTATTTCTCAGTGTGAAATTCAGGCTGCTCTCCCCAGGGAGAGTGCGTCGCTGCACTAAGAGCGCCACCCATTAAAAAAAAAAATTTTTAATCTGCCTGCAGTGTTATTTGTTTTCCTATCGAAGTGGTTTGGATTTTTCTACAGATTTTTGCCAGGGACAACCACTTTGTTGCCATGTTTTGTTTTGTTTTACGCGCACTAAGTGTATGCTGCAGACAAGACCTCGGTTTATCGTCTCATCCAAATGACTAGCGTCCAGACCAGACCACCACTCAAGGTCTAGTGGAAGGGGAGAAAATACTGGCGATTTTGGGATTCGAACCAGAGGGCGAAGATTCTCTCGCTTCCTCGGCGGACCGTCGTTACCGCTAGGCCAACACTCCGCTTAACTCACTCAGTACAGCCAGTCCTCTCTTCTCCTCTACACAGACCCCTCGGATGTCCAGTGGGTGTCTGAATGACCCAACCTTTAGCTTCCGTCGTCAGAATTGTGGTATTCTTTGTCAACATTCACCTCTTCAGTATAAGAGCGTTCCGCTTGCAATATTTT
>NC_134887.1:9500716-9588216 GCF_041734735.1 Babylonia areolata
TTCAGAGGTGTGCATGCTGGGTATGTTCTTGTTTCCATAGCCCACCGAATGCCGACATGAATTATAGGATCTTTAATGTGTGTGTTTATCTTCTGCTTGTGTATACACATGAAGGGGGTTCAGGCACTAGCAGGTCTGCACATATGTTGACCTGGGAGATCAGGAAAATCTCCACCCTTTACCCTACAGGCGCCGTTACCGAGATTCGAACCTGGTACCCTCAGATTGAAAGTCCAACGCTTTAACCACTTGGCTATTGCACCCATCATGCTTATTCATTTTGGGGTCTTATTTTGTGTGTGTGTGTCGTGTGTGTGTGTGTGTGTGTGTGTGTGTGTGTGTGTGTGACCCCTCATTTCAGATATTTGGGTTTTTGATATGGTCAATGGTGATGGGAAATGATGAAGATGCTGCTTTGGAGGTCCCATTCAGGTTGTGGACAAAACTTGATATGGCTGTACTCTCGTAACATATCCCCAGCATTAACCACATGCACAGGCTGTAGAGATGCAGACACCTGCAGTGTTGGTCAGCAAATTTTGAGCAACACCCTAAAAGATGCGGCATCCTTGAAATGGATGACCCTTGACTGTGTGTGTGGGTCGCAGTCTGAATTCCCTTTTGAGCTCGAACATAGTACATACACTCAGCTCTTGGTGAGGAGTCGGCAAAAACCCATCTGTGATGGGGATGGAACCTGTGTCCTCCCAGTCACCGAACTGTTACACTAACCGCTTCACCACGCCTCAAGGCCTGACTAAGCGCGTTGGGTTACGCTGCTGGTCAGGCATCTGCTTCGCAGATGTGGTGTGGCGTATATGGATTTGTCCGAACGCAGTGACGCCTCCTTGAGCTACTGAAACTGAAACCATGGCATGGCTGGACCAGTTCCTCATTTGGATCTTATATATATTTTTTTCCCCCCTTTTTTTAGCAAACAGTACAACATGTGTAACGTATGAAAAAGAAAAAAAAAAGAAAAGAAAAAAAAGAGTGCATAATATAATGAAGATCATGTCGCTATCTTATATAGATTTTATATGTGCAGTTGTTGTGTTTCCCATCGTCTCTCACTGAAGTCTTTAAAATGTCATGTGTATTCAGACATATGCCTGTAAGTGAGAGCAGTTTTTCTGTCCGTTTCCTCCTTTTGAGCATTTATTTATAAATATTTCTCTTTATGTACTGTTCTTGTTTTTTTTGTTAGGGGTTGTTTTGTTTTGTTGTTTTTTTTGTTTTTTTTCTGTATGTTTGTAGCTTCTGTTGTTGTTGTTGATTTTTTTTCTCTCTTTTTATTTGTTAATTTTATTTGCTGATTTTTTTTTTTTAAAATTTTTTTTAATGTAATCAAGGTCAAGCAGCTAAAATATTTTGGTGATAAATTTGTAATAAACTTGTAATCATCAGTACTAATTTCGTTCTTTCTTTCTTCTTTTTTTTTTTTTTTTTTTTTTTTTTCTTTTTCTTTCTTTTTTTGTGTTAATTCCAGTTTTTCTTGCTTCGCCGAAAGGGCAAGATGCTGACAGAGTGCTTTAAAGCTGGTAAGTTCAGGAAATGTGTTCATTGTCTCTATCAACTTCTTCCTCAAATGAAATGTGTGACCCTCTGTGAGTGTGTGCACAGTGCATGTATGTGTTTGTGTGAGAGAGAGAGAGAGAGTGTGTGTGTGTTTGTGCATGAGTGTGTGTGTGTGTGTTTGTGCATGTGCATGTGTTCATTGTCTCTGTCTGTCTTCCTCAAATGATATGTGTGACCCTATGTGAGTGTGTGCACAGTGCATGTATGTGTGTGTGTGTGTGAGAGAGAGAGAGAGAGAGAGAGTGTGTGTGTGTGTGTGTGTGTGTGTGCATGTGCATGCCTGTTTGTATGTGCATGTCTGTGTGCAAGTGTTTGAGTGCACATGTGTTTGTGTGTAAATGTCTGTAAAGATGCACAGTGTGTGTTTGTCACACACACTCACATTCCCACCCTACCCCACTCCCTCACTCATTCATGCCACACTTAAACACACACACACACACACACACACACACACACATACACACACACATGTGCAATGCACGGTGGCATGCTCACTTACATATATAACACTGGAACACGCAGTCACACAAATACAAGAGAAAGTAATGCACTAAATCCACAACACTGGAGCAAGAATTGCATTCATCTGCAAGCATTTCTTCATTTTGCGCATCGCTCCTGGTGGAGCATAGGCCATCGACGACCCCTCGCCATCACACTCTGTTCTGGGCTGTTCTGGCCATTCCAGTCCAGTTGGTATTCATCTGCAAGCACTGATTAAAAAAAATTTAATGAAACCCAAAGCGATTGTCTATGATTTTGATAACACACAAAGAACTGTGTATGAGAGAGAGGGAGAGAGACAGAGTAACAAACTTTATCTTTTATTTGACCATTAAAAAGTGTGTGTTGTGTGTGTGTGTATGTGTGTGTGTGTGTGTGTGTGTGTGTGTGTACGCATGTGTTTGTTTGTTTGTGTGTGTGTGTGTGTGTGTGTGTGGACCAGGCAAACGGCTGTGGCCAAACCCTCCACAGTACCTGAAGACCAAAGCAGAGGGCATAGCCACACAGCAGCTGGGCAATCTGAACTTCACAATTCTCTCTCAGCTGGCAGAGCAAGAGACATTTGAAATGGTGAGTAAACATTGTTCTCTGTGTGTGTGTGTGTGTGTGTGTGTGTGTGTGTGTGTGTGTGTGTGTTCTGATTGTGAAGAGGGTTGGCATGTCAGTCAAAAATTTTTGGGGTATCAGGATACGGCTCAGTCAAATAATCATTCTATTATTAGCTGTCAAGAATGTAATGTTATAATGTGATAACTATCCTCATTACATGTTGACGTAAACATGTGAAAACAATGCAAAATTGTGCCATTATTCACATTCAGTTTTGATGTTGTTGCTGTTGTTGTTGTTTTTAATTTTAGCCCCTCAGTCCTGACCATATAATGTGGCAGCCTTTATATTTCATGCAGATAGGGAGGTAATATCCTATTTTACTATCCTAAATTTTAGGGACCTATGTTAACGTCAAAATTATCGTGTTTAGTTGAAGTTATGTTTTGTTTTTGGGGTTTTTTTTGGTTGTTTTTTTTTTGTTATCATTTGGTATTTTTTGTTTCAGTGGTTTTCAACTCAGTTTGAAGGTCACCTTACTTAATTTTGATACAGAATTCACTCACTGCGTGAATGTGCAGCCATCTTGACAGGTCCACAAAATAGTCTGCAGTGATGATGTATTCATTCAGTCTGTGCCAATCAGAGAGCTGCTCTTTCTGTTTTTGAACCCCCCAAAACATACAAAAGGAAACAAAAAAAACGTGATGACTTGAATGAGTCGACACTTGTCAGTTCAGGTTCATGATATGGGTCATTTTACATCTTTAAAAAAAAAAAAAAAAAAAATTCCAGCCTGACTCTTGATCAGATGGGTGAATGGATTACATGCTGCTTGTCATTTCTCACATGACTGCAGTGCGAAGGAAATTCAGAAACATTTCCATTTAAACAGGTCCCAGTGTTTTGTTTTGTTTGGTTTGGTTATTTTATTGTATTTTATTTTATTATTTTATTTTATATTTATTATTTTTTTATTTTTTTTATTATTGGGTTTTTTTTTGGGTTTTTTTCTCAATGCCTAAGTGCATTGGGTTATGCTGCTGGTCAGGCATCTGCTTAGCAGATGTGGTGTAGCGTATATGGATTTGTCCGAACGCAGTAACGCCTCCTTGAGCTACTGACACTGATACTGATACCAGTGTTCCAAATGGTTCTTCTCAATCGCATATGGCTTCTTCTTCGTTCATGGGTTGCGACACTCATGTTCACTTGTATACACAAGTGGGGTTTTACATGTGTGACGGTTTTTACCCCTGCCATTCAGGCAGTCAAACTGCATTTTCTGGTGGAGGGAGGTGGCGGGGGTGTGGGGGGTGGGGGCCATGCTGGGTATGTTCTTGTTTCCATGACCCACCGAACGCTGACAGGGATCACAGGATCTTTAACGTATGTAGCTGATCTTCTGCATGTATATATACACATGAAAGGGGGTTCAGGCGCTAGCAGGTTTACAATTCTCTTGACCTGGGAGATCAGAAAAATCTCCACCCAGTCTTTGCCCACCAGGCGCTGTGACCAGGACCCTCAGAGTGAAAGTCCGATGTTTTAACCACTCAGCTGCTGGGCCCTTCATCACATGTGGCTGAAATGTGGAGTGATGGCCTAGAGGTAACGCGTCTGCCTAGGAGGCGAGAGAATCTGAGCACACTGGTTCGAATCACGGCTCAGCCGCCTGATATTTTCTCCCCCTCCACTAGACCTTGAGCGGTGGTCTGGACGCTAGTCATTCGGATGAGACGATAAACCGAGGTCCCGTGTGCAGCATGCACTTAGCGCACGTAAAAGAACCCACAGCAACAAAAGGGTTGTTCCTGGCAAAATTCTGTAGAAAAATCCACTGCGATAGGAAAAACAAATAAAACTGCACGCAGGAAAAAATACAAAAAAAAATGGGTGGCGCTGTAATGTAGCGACGCACTCTCCCTGGGGAGAGCAGCCCGAATTTCACACAGAGAAATCTGTTGTGATAAAAAGAAATACAAATACAAATACAAAAATGGCTGGTGTGGTGGCTCCCAAAACGATTTCAGAGAAAACAAATGTCTTCTGTTGCAAAGTTCAACAATGGTGACGGTCCCCGGGATGTGAATGTGTTCAGCTTAAATCGTATTGTATTACTCTTTTTTTGTCAAAACAAATTTCTCTCTGTGAAATTCAGGCTGCCCTCCCTGGTAGGAAAGCGTGTCGCTACACTGAGAGCACCACCCAGTTTTGGGTATTTTTTTTCCTGCATGCAGTTTTATTTGTTTTCCTATTGAAGTGGATTTTTTCTACAGAATTTTGCCAGGAACAATGCTTTTGTTGCCATGGGTTCTTTTACATGCACTAAGTGCATGCTGCACATGGGACCCCAGTTTATCATCTCATCCGAATGACTAGCGTCCAGACCACCACTCAAGGTCTGGTGGAGGGGGAGAAAATACTGGCAACTTTGTCGTGATTTGAACCAGTGCGCTCAGATTCTCTCACTTCCTAGGCAGACACTTTACCTCTAGGCCATCACTCCACTTATATATAATAATACATAATTGCTTATGTATTATGTGCACTCACTATATTCTTGTTTCAATCAGGTTTTTGCTTCCATGTATAGAGTGATTTACTAGGCAGTCTGGCATCTGTTCATACTTGATTAGCCTGAATTTATAATTACTGATATGTTATCTGCACTCTATATATTCTTGTCTCAATCAAGTCTTTTGTAAGACATATGCTCACACTGTATTCTTTTTTTTTTTAATGTTTTGTATTATGGAGTGGTTTAATTAATGTATAGTTAATTGAGTAATATCTGCATTCACTAATGATGCTATTTTCTTTTTATTACAAATTCAGTTGATACTGGAGTGTTTTAACACATAACTAATAGTGTAATATCTGCATTCACTAATGATTATACATTCCTTTGATTTATTACAGAGTAATTTGATACATAGTATATCTTCGTGCACTTTGATTTTATTAATACACTGATAATAATATGTTTTTATCACAGAGTAATATATATATATATATGTGTGTGTGTGTGTGTGTGTGTGTGTGTTGTGTGTGTGTGTGTGTGTGTGTGTGTGTGTGTAGTATGACATATTTTCACACTTTCATCTTGCCTTGACAACATTTTTTTCCGTTCAGAGTGACGAGGAGATGATAGAGGCAGTCAAGTTCATCATGCGAAGGATGAAGGTATTTTGTGGAATGGAAAGTTGTCATTCGTATGTTCTTCTCTCCTTCTTCTGCGTTCACTCGTATGCACACGAGTGGGCTTTTACATGTATGACCGTTTTTACCCCGCCATGTAGGCAGCCATACTCCGTTTTGGGGGGTGTGCGTGCTGGGTATGTTCTTGTTTCCATAACCCACCGAACGCTGACATGGATTACAGGATCTTTAACGTGCGTATTTGATCTTCTGCTTGCGTATACACACGAAGGGGGTTCAGGCACTAGCAGGTCTGCACATATGTTGACCTGGGAGATCGTAAAAATCTCCACCCTTTACCCACCAGGCGCCGTCACCGTGATTCGAACCCGGGACCCTCAGATTGACAGTCCAACGCTGTAACCACTCGGCTATTGCACCCGTCGTATGTTCTTCTCTCTATTCCCCTCTCTGTCTGTCTGTCTTACTCTATATTTCCCCTGTCTTCATCCACCTAATTGTCTGCACGTGCACACACAACCCCAAAATAACATCCCATATCAAACAGGTTCACAGACGGGCGCAATAGCCGAGTGGTTAAAGCGTTGGACTGTCAATCTGAGGGTCCCGGGTTCGAATCACGGTGACGGCGCCTGGTGGGTAAAGGGTGGAGATTTTTACGATCTCCCAGGTCAACACAAAACAAACAAACAAAAACAAACAAACAAAAAATGATGATAATTATAATGCATGAATTGTGCAGAAAAGTGAATAACAATTTGATGATAATAAAGCATGGTTCATGGAGAGAAGTGAATAACAATTACATAATAATAATAAAGTATGTATTGTGGAGGTAAGTGAATAACATTTGATGATAATGAGGCATGAATTGTGGAGATTTGATGATAAGGCACGAATTTTGGACATAAGTGAATTACAACTGATAATAATAAAGCGTGCATTATGGAGATAAGTCAATAACAGTTTGATAATAATAAAGCGTGCATTGTGGAGATAAGTCAATAACAGTTTGATAATAATAAAGCGTGCATTATGGAGATAAGTCAATAACAGTTTGATAATAATAAAGCGTGCATTATGGAGATAAATCAATAACAGTTTGATAATAATAAAGCGTGCATTGTGGGGATAAGTCAATAACAGTTTGATAATGATAAACTGTGCATTGTGGAGATAAGAGAATAACAGTTTGATAATAATAAAACGTGCATTATGGAGATAAGCCGAAAACAGTTTGATAATAATAAAGCGTGCATTGTGGAGATAAGCCGATAACAGTTTGATAATGATAAAGCGTGCATTGTGGAGATAAGTCAATAACAGTTTGATAATAATAAAGCGTGCATTGTGGAGATAAGCGAATAACAGTGTAATAATGATAAACTGTGCATTGTGGAGATAAGAGAATAACAGTTTGATAATAATAAAACGTGCATTATGGAGATAAGCCGAAAACAGTTTGATAATAATAAAGCGTGCATTGTGGAGATAAGCCAATAACAGTTTGATAATGATAAAGCATGCATTGTGGAGATAAGCCAATAATAGTTTGGTTATAATAAAGCGTGCAATGTGGAGAAAAGCGAATGACAATTTGATAATGATAACAAATAAAGTTTGCATTGTGGAGACAAGCGAATAACAGTCTGATAATAATAAACCCTGAATTACAGAGATGAGTGAACAGCATTTACATAATAAGAAAGCCTGAATTGTGGAGATAAGCGAATAACAATTTGATCAGGATAATGATAAAGCCTGCATTGTGGAGATAAGCGAATAAAAGTTTGATAATAAATGGTTTCACAGCTGGTGGTGGAGATGGCAGCAGGGGCCAGTGTGTCGGCTGCCTTGTCGGAGAAGATGAAAAACATGGACCCTGCCATACGGAAAGTGGGAGTGATCCTGTGTGGTGGAAACATCGACGTCGATCACTTGCCTTGGTGACTGACCCATGTGGGATCTGGGTCGAGCACTTTTCTGATATTCTAATGCCTCTTGTTTCAAAATTATCAGACCATAGACTGATTTGCTTCCAGCACTTTTAATTAAAAAAGATTTTTATGCCCCTAGTTTCTCTAAATGTATCATAACACAGACTTCAATAATTTTGTTTAAATATCATAACACGGACTAAAACAATTTTGTTTAAATTTGTATTTGTATTTTATTTCTTTTATCACTACAGTGCCACCCTTTTTTTTTCCTGCGTGCGGTTTTATTTGATTTTCCTATCAAAGTGTTTTTTTCTACAGAATTTTGCCAGGAACAACCCTTTTGTTGCTGTAGGTTCTTGTATGTGCGCTAAGTGCATGCTGCACACGGGACCTCGGTTTATCGTATCATCCGAATGACAAAATTTACGTTAGAGTTTCATTAATCTTTAAATTTTCAGTCCCAAGAATATACAACTGCACACATGTTTGCAAATTCACACACATTCTGACTCAAATATACCCCTTCCTTCAATATCTATCATGTAACAAGTCTCACTTCACTTCCTGGCTTATGCATAGAAATGAAAGAACGTAAAACTGATATAACTAATGTCTGCATTCATATGTTCATGCAAAGTGTGAATTATAAGATAAGATAAGAACAACTTTATTATCTCCAACTGGAGAAATTTGGTCAGGTGCATTATCACAACATAGACAAGTAAACAACATGGGGACCATAACTGTAAAAGTCAACAACAGCTTTTACAAATATTACGAAGATACAAATGTTAAAAAAATATCACATACACCGTTTCATACATACATCCACACACTGCAGGTAATAGCTAGTATTCTTAATGTAAAAAAAGAAAGAATTAAGAAACATTATTTTAATATAATTATAAACATAGCCTACTATACTGCACATTGATTATAATAGACAGATAAGATAAGAATAAAGATAAATTGCGGAAAACCGCAACCAGATAATCAGCACACACCCGCATCCCACCCACCCACCCCACACACGCGGATTACTTGATTAAACAAGAGTAATAAACATATGTTCTCAAATAAAAGCATTTCACATATTCGCTTTTAAAAACATTGCAATTAATTATTACATCGTAATTATTAAACAGAAATATATTTAGAATATGGACGTTAGCATTAGACATATTCCATTGTACATTCATCCTGCATATTGCACATTATTCCTCCTACATATTGCACATTCATTATAACCAATTGTCACGTTTTTAAGCTCAGAAAACACACACACACACACACACACACACACACACACACACACACACACACCACACACCACAACTAGAACAAGGTACAGCTTATCATGCACAGACTTTCACACGTCTCACATGCGAGTGCGCGCGCGCACACACACACAGTTCTCAAGAAATTTAGGGACTGCACGTTTGTTTATCAGCAGGTGGAAGAATAAAGGTCCATTCATGGACCGAAATCACTCGAAATGACTTAGCATCATCATTCGTTCCACTGCAAATACTGAACTGAAACAATCATGCAAATGTTAGAACTGTAATGACAACATTATTCAGGGCAGGTACTGAGCTTAAGCAACTTTTTTTGAATATTGTGTTGTTGTTTTTGGATAATGTTTTGAGTGCAAGTTTGAGAATTTGTATTTTTTGTTGTTTTTTTTATACTATCATTTTCAAAATTAGGACTGGACCTTTGTGTTCAATTTGGGTGTGAGAAGCACTTGAGCTTTTTTGCTTTTTTTCCACCTGAACACCCATGTGAATGTTGATTTTATTATGATATTTGTAATGAGTTTCAATGTTATCTGTTTCAAAATTAGGACAGGACTTTTGTTTCCAAGTTTGATATCATAAGCCATTACCTTTTTTAATTTTATATTGTTTTCAATACTCTATATTAAGGTTTTGACCTGTTTTCACATTCTAGACATTTGATATAATTTCTATTGTAAACTGGTTAATGGGAAATCTCTATTGTGTAACCAGAAAATGAGATATACAGACATTATTTTTGACTTGATTGAAATTTGATGTGGACTGAAAGAGATGTGGGGTGTGAATCTGCCTTCCTAACACTATTTCAGTTGACTTTTTAGCATTTTCTTAGCTTCTCTTTGACAGGTTTCAATGACTGGTACTAAGAACCAACAAGCAGTCAGCCTGGGAACTGCCTCTTTGTGGTCAGCGGAGCTAACTGTAAGCACCACGATAAGGATTTCCAGGCAAAATTCAAGCATCATCTTTTCACATTCAGCATCCATTAAAGTGATTTCTAGTCAATGTGCGATTCAGAACCAATACATTCGGCACCCAAGAAAAGTGATTTCATGTTGACAGGCATATTCAGAACCTTCATTTTACCTTCTTCTGTGTTCATTAGCTAACTCCCAAGCTCATTATGAGTAGGTTGTACATGTATGACTGTTGTTGGATTTGGTTTTTTTTACACCACATCCAAGAAAAGTTATTTTTATTTGATATAATATTCTTAATTTTCTTCTTTTTTTTTCTCTTTCTTCTATGTTTATAGGCTGTGACTTCCAAGCTTAGTATGAACAGGGTGTGCACGTATGACTGTTTTTACCCCACATCCAAGAACTTCTTTATTTTTTCTCTATGTTTATAGGTTGTGACTCACAAGCTTATCATGAAAAGATTTTTCATGTATGACTGTCTTCACACCATATTTAGGCAGCTGAACTCCATTTTGGGGGTGATCCATGTTTATGCAAATGGTTAGTATAAATCAAATAGTGGGGAAACTGATGATACCCCACAGAGCTGCTCATGTCACAGGTGAGGTCCGCGCTTTATGCTCTATGGGTCCTTCATCATGTGATTTGTGTGTTCAGTGCCAGCTCACGTTTGTAATAAAGCTTTAATGTCATATCACACAACATAGCAGAGAAACTGTACATTACAAAGCCTTTTTTTATGTGATTTCATGTGAATTGAGTGCTAGCTTATGTACATGTCACATTTCAAGCTCAAGTGTGAATCAGAACTTGAAAAAAAGATCACAAGAGAAGAAAAGTGCAAGAACTTCTTTCTCTTACATTTGTGAACTAAGACTTCTCAAATTTGTACTCTTTCATGTTTTTCCCTCACCATTTGAGGGTGAGCTTCAACTGGATTGGTTCATGGGGCGTGAGAGAAATGGCATGAATCGATTCTATGGCTGGCATTGTACCCGGCTCATGGGTTGGATAATTCTTTTATTGCACACCTCTGAATTTTGGAGTGTGGTATGTGTTTGTTTTGACGCTGCCTGCACCTGACCTCATCTGAATTGTTTACAGTCTTTTGACGAAGGCATCAAATTGACCTGCTGTTCTGATTAATCTCTGGAGCTCTATTCCACCTTCTGGAAATTCTGTGTGAGAAATTTCCTCTTTCTATTCTCTGTTTTTGTTTCTTCTTTTTTCTATTGCCTACTTTCCTTTTTCCAGCAAGCCTTTATGCTTTTATGTCTCTCTCTCTTTTTTCTGCAGTCTATGATGTACACTCTGTGCTGTTTTGCTCTGGTGATTAGGTAGTGATATTGTAAACACTGGGATGGGCACTCTAGCCATTCTGCAGTGTTATTTGTTTCTTGTACACTTACAGTTGACTTCATCAAGTTTTTGCGCCTTATAAATATTATTATTAGTAGTAGTAGTTCTTTTTTATGTATTTATCTATTATTTATTTATTTATTTACTTTTTTTAAAATATTTTTTTGTTTGTGGTGGGTTTTTTTTGTGTGTGTTTTTTTGTTGTTTAAAAAAAAAATTTTTTTCTCAAGGCCTTACTAAGCGTGTTGGTTTCGCTGCTGGTCAGGCATCTGCTTGGCAGATGTGGTGTAGCGTATATGGATTTGTCCCAACACAGTGACGCCTCCTTGAGCTACTGATACTGATACGGATTTGTTTCTTAGGTCCTTTTTATGTATTTTTTCTGTGGCTTTGAAATATTTTTAATCCCTTTTATGATTGTTTTTGTCATGTGGGGATGATAAATTAAGCAGAAGGGCTGATGTCTTCAGTACAGCCAAGTCTAATTAAAGAAGCTTAATGGTTAAGATGTCATGAAGTGTGTTGTTTTGCACATGTTCCCTCTTCACCTTTTTTCACAAGTATCAGTCACAAACCGCTTGTCTATTGTACCCATCAGCTTTTGTATTTGTATTTGTATTTACTTTTATCACAACAGATTTCTCTGTGTGAAATTCGGGCTGCTCTCCCCAGGGAGAGCGCGTCACTACACTACAGCGCCACCCATTTTTTAAATTTTTTTCCTGCGTGCAGTTTTATTTGTTTTTTCCTATCGAAGTGGATTTTTCTACAGAATTTTCCCAGGAACAAACCCGTTTGTTGCCATGGGTTCTTTAATGTGCATTAAGTGCATGCTGCACACTGGACCTCGGTTTATCGTCTCATCCGAATGACTAGCGTCCAGACCACCACTCAAGGTAGTGGAGGGGGAGAAAATATCGGTGGCTAAGCCACGATTCAAACCAGCGCGCTCAGATTCTCTCGCTTCCTGGGCAGACGCGTTACCTCTAGGCCATCACTCCACATTTTGACTGAGTGCTCATCACAGTGTCATGGTTCATCACAGTATCATGTACATGTATTTCAAGGCTGAAGCCTTAGTTACTCATGAGTTCACCACTCACACAAAGATGTCTTGAGATGGTTACTTAAACCAACCAGTAGTGAAATTACTAATGTGTATTTTAGCTAAATGCTAATGCCACACACCACAGCCTATGAATTCTGACTGCATGTCTGTTTGTCCCAGTCTCTTCTCTGTCTCAATTCTGAGTACATGTGCTCAGTGTTTATGACTTTGAATGGGTGTATTTGTGACCCTACTTAAGTGTATGTACACATGCATGCACATGTGCATATGTGTCACAACGCATGCATGCATGTGTGTGTGTGTGTGCGTGTGTGTCTGTGTTGAATGTGTGTGTGACAGTTAAGTATTACATACTAAGGTTTCATTTGCAATTGATCTTTATATGCATGCCAGTCAAATACATATATGAAGTACAGTGAAAACAGAATAAAACATATCAAACTCATTGTATTTGTTTCATTTCTCATTCGCATGGCTGTTCTGCTGAGAATATTGTGCAGAAAACTTGGTCTTTCTCCCTCACTCTCTTTTACTCTCATTCTTTATTGTGTGTGTGTGTGTGTGTGTGTGTGTTCTTCAGTTTAGCATCTATCCACATGTGATTTCAGAGGGGGAAAAAAGTATGTACAAAGAAGCGAAAACCTAGAACAAATCTAACTGTACACCTATCTAAATCAAATGTCCAACTGCACAAGCAAACTTTCTGAAAATTTTAACAGTACAAAATTTTCGCTAAAATTTATGAGATTTTTCCATAAAATCTAGGCAAAAAGAGCAATCAGCATTATGGCCTCACATTGTAAAGAGCATTGTTTTGAGAGTAGTCTTCCACAGTTGCATGTGACATTTTGCTATATTTTGTTTTAAAAGCATTTTGTTTTAACCTGTAAGCTAGTGAGATGATCTGCCTCAGTTTTGATATACTGTCGTGAGGGTAAAAACTGAAAAATAGAATGAACTCGCATACAGTATGAGTTCATTGTTGTTGTTTTTTTTACACTCATGGGCACTTTCTTGAAGTGCAAACTGCTTTTCTAAATCTCTGTTCTTATCCCATGAATCTTTGTCTAACATAACTATCTGATATTGATAGTAACATTAGTAACATAGACCTTGGGGAAACAAAGACCTCAGTGTGGAAACAAAGGCAACAAAAAAAAACCCCGTAAATTTGGCGGAAGGGGAACATGGTCCAAGAGGTACCCGACTGGCTAACTATGATAAAACTCGAGGGCACAACTTAAAATAAACAAAATTTCGTAACTAACCAGTTCCGCAAGTTCTTTACTAACCGTATCATAAATCTGTGGAATAACCTTTCCTATGACACCATCAATGCACCATCGGTAAACGCCTTCAAAAATCACATTGACAAAAAGTTTAAGAACCATGTATTTTCCACAGAGTTAAATCTTTATTGAGCTGTAGATAAATATAGTATACACTGTGCCAGATTTAAACAAGGGTCTGTTCACAACAAGTGATCCAAAAGCACATAAAATGGACACTGATTATGAGGGCAAAAGGCTTTTAGCCTATAGCCAAACATTTCTGTTATTCTGTGAAATCATGGGAAACAGACATGGGGAACATGGGGTTGACCCGGATGTTGTTTTAGCGCTCTAAATGGTTGCAAGTTCCGGTATATATTTCTATAATCGGTTTCGTTCTTTTTTTGTTTTTGTTTGTTGGTTGTTGTTTTTTGTTGTTGAATACTTGTTATTTTCCAATAAGTTTGCCATAAAATGCGGTTCAATCATCAAGGGAAATTATTGACACGTTTGCTGACAAAAAGACGCCAAATGATTCATCAGAACAGTGCAATCAGCCACAACAAATTGAAAGATTGGGAATGAATACAATCATCCTCGACACAAGAGCCAACCCTTCTTTCAATATTCAAGTCGAAAATATTCATCTGCACTCAGTTAAGATGGCATGAAATATGTTAGTTTTCCAAAGTTTAGGGATTGTGTAATCGGATTATATATATATATATATATATATATATATATATATATATATATATATATATATGTATGTATATATATATACATATTGCATAAACATTTTCAGATGATCTTTTTTCTGTATATATATGGATACTTATGTAGTTTTAATGTATGTTTTGTTTTGTCAATTGTTGGCCTCAATATTTTTTTCATTTGTTGTTGTTTTTTATGGTTTTTATTTTATTTTATTGTTTCTTATCTTAAACAAGGCACTGTATTATCTTACAATGTATTGAACAGCAATATAATCACTAATCAGACCGCATGCGCTGAAATGATCACGGAACGCATTAGTAGTTTGTTCCCCACCACAACACCCCACCATAAATTTCCTTTTCTATTCAGTGCCAACTCCCTCCCCTTTTGACCCCTGTCATTCCCAGTTTGGTAACGTAGGGTGATGAAATACAGAGAAGAATCAAGTCTATGATCCATCTCACTCGTTGACCTTACTTATTGTATCTTTAATTTTAATTCTCATGCGGATATTTGCTAAGTATGTCGACACGTTAATAACAGCTTTCCCTTGAAAGAAGACCATGCGTTTGGTCCTCCCTTCTCTTTTTACAGTAAGGTTTGGTAAAATGACGTTGAAGTGAAAAAGACCCATCATCCTATCAACTTCCTGTTTTTCATCCATTTTTCAGAGACAGAGCGAAGAGAGAAGGTACGGTTTTGCTTGATGTCCGTGTCTGGTCTGAAAGAATGAAAGGGCTACCATATAAATGGTTTGATGTTTTATTTTGGTTTAAAATTTAAAAAAAGGAAAAGACGCCCCCCCGAACGGCACAGTTTTGTTCATAATGTGGTTGCTACTGTTGACGCGGAGTACGATATCATGGCGTTTTTATCCCTTCGTCTTATGAACTTCGGGTACAGTATGTCGTTTATCGAGAAGTCTCGTTTTCACATGTGGTAACAGTAATAGTCATAGTAATTGGTTGTAGATGTGAATTTCCTACTTTGATATCCTAGATTCTTGGACATATTTCAATGAAACATTTCGTGCAGCGAAACCTTTCGTGCATATTTGGGCATGTTTGCGACTAGAAATGACAGCGAGTGTTTAATTCACCCATATGAACAGGAATTAGGCTTTAATGCTATCACCGCCTTTGTATCAGCCCTGCAAGGAAGCAAAGACACGAATCATCACTGTCACTGTCGCTTTCTCCGTTTTCGAGTTGAAAATCAGGATCGCCATTATCTACACTTGTTTCCGCAGTATCGTCAATTTCTTCGTCATTTTCACTGTCATCCGTAACGACAACATCTTCAAGTAAATCGTCTTCATTTTCTCAGTCTTCATCTTCATTTTCTGAACAGTACCTTCATCGAAAGAGCCATTCTGAACAACTTCTTGAAGCACTACTTAAGTGACATGACCGTCCGCCTCGTCTGTTGCGATGCCATCCTTGATAGCAAAATGCCTGGTCTTGAGTCCTTTGTTTCAAGTTGGGGATTCAACAGGATAACGCTAGGTCAGCAGAAACTGGTCTAAAAATAGGCGGATGATTGGTATGTGGAATTCCATGCGTTTTTCAGACTGTTGACAGGCAGTCTGTTTCAAAACAAAAATTGGCATGCAGATGCGTGCCGCGTGTTTAACTACAAATGGCGCTACCACTCAGATATGCGTGAGACGTGACCAGCGCAGCTTCGGCCTCCACGCATATATGCGTGGTACATTGTTTTAAAGTTAAAATGGCACAAAATGACCTGTAATGGCGCCTTATAAACATGGCATCATTTGTACAACCAGTTGCACACGTGGATAAAGCCGACAGACAGCTGCCTTTGGCTGCTCATCTTTCGTTTCCTGCATCATTCAGCCAGGTTTCAGTTACACACTAACACCCATACAGACATGTAACATTTTACATTTATGACCGTTTTTTCAAAGATCAGCTGAAAGAAACACCTTAACAGAGAGGCATGACAAAAAATAAACATGTTAACTGCACTTGTGTTTTATGAGCAGGCAGTTGTCTTAGTTGCAGCACAGACGTCAGATAGAGTTTACAGATTAAGCACTTATTCAATCAACTTTGTGTCTGTTTTCTTGAGGAAAAAGAGCTGAAAGCAGCAAATTAAAAAAAGAAAAAGAAAGACGAGTGTCATCAGGCAACAATATTAGGGTTTGGCATTATCTTTTCACATCATCTTTGTCCCTGATTTTGTCCCTAATTTTAGGGTCCTAAAATAGGAAATTGGAGACGCACTGTAATTAGAGCGGAAAAATGAGGTGGCAGAATGATTAAGATGCTTTTCTGCCAGTTCATCATTTTTGAGGGTCTGATCAAATCCTCCTCCTACTGAGATAAAGTTATCCTGATTCTGATTCTGTTCTTGCCCTTTTTCCAAAGTTCGACTGGAAAATTAGACATAACATATAATCATTCAAATGAAATTAAATGGTGGTCCTGTGTGCAGTATGCACTTGATGCACTGGAAAAGAAACTAGCATAGTAGTAACAATTGAACATGAATTATTTTCCTCTGTCAAAATTCTGTAGAAGAAATCCAATCTGAAACTAGTGAAAGGTTCTCAGATATACATGCTTGCTCTCAAGGCCTGACTAGTTTGTTGAGTTATGCTTCTGTCAGGGATCTGCCTTGCAGATGTGGTGTAGTGTATATATTATATGGAATTGTCCAAATGCAATGATGCTGGAATTGTCCAAATGCAGTGATGCCTTCTTGAGAAACTGCAACTTTCCAGAGGCATCAGCCAGTACGAAGTCAAATGTTGGCCAGTTAATGTTAATTTTTAGAAATATCATGTCAATATGAATGCCATATTATAAGTTGATTGATACTTTGAATCTGCATGCAAAGATAAACAAAAATAAAATATTTCAAACAAATTCCATTTGTATGTAAATCATTACACAGGCACTATGATGTTACTTTCAAAACATTATTTTTCTGTGTATTTTGTATGTGGCTGTGTGCGTCTGTATGTAACTATCTGATTGTCTATTCATCCGATGAATGTAAATCAAATGTGATGTGTAATTTATTAATAATAGATGACCAGTTTTGCTTTGTAGGGGTAAATGGAGCTCACTTTAGTTTCAGTCTATCCATTTCAGTGAATGAGTCATTTTTGATCGACCACAGTTAGTGAAATAGAGATGAAGGTCTGCACTGTTTCTATATTGAAAATTTTGTTCTGTTGCAGTAGTCCGTCATGGCAGATTTCGTTGAGAATGAGGCGGAAGAGTCTGACATGAGCTCAGAAGAGATGTCAGGCTCTGACATTGAAGCTGAAGCGATGCCTATAAAGAAAAAGAAGGAAAAGAAAAAGAAAGCTCGGGCACGGATTGAGGATGACGATGAGGATGATGATGAGGAGGAAGAAGGTAAATGGATGGTTGGAGTCTTTTCAGATTTTGAAAAATGCATCCGTGGAAGAATAAGTGTATATTTTTTAACAGATGTGATAAAATGCATTCAAGTCTGGAGCATCATATCTCAGTTATAAATGACTTTATTATAATTATGAGCTGAAATCTGTTTATTTCGAAAATTAATGATGTCTGCATTATTGAGAGTAGGACTCAAGGAGGAGCAATTAGAACATTTTCTTTGAATGATTGCTCAACTCTTTACTTTACTTGATGTTTGCATCAGAAACATTCCTGTCAAAGAATGATTATATAAAATCAGTGTCATTTTTTGTTTGTTTGTTTCATTTTTAAATCTTGATTACCAGACACTGAGATAGTTTTCAGCATATTTTGATATTTGATTTGTGAGAGAATTTTTCTGCCTGACTTATTTCTTAACTAGTTTATTAATAGTATTTGTTGTTCCCATTTTTCACTGCGTCAGCCTTTGCCTAAGGTTAAATAGCAATCACAATTACAATGGTTTTAGATTAACGAAGATGTATTTGTGACAGCTTATATTTTAGATTGTGATGTAGTCTGGTCGTAAAACGCTGTTGTGTTGTTGGTTTTTTAAACGGGGTTGATATATGCAGCGAATAGAAATTATCCTGTTAATTTGCATAGATCATTAGATGGTTGCTGTCAGAATGTGTTTTTTTTCTTCTCAAATAGCTGGAATGATAACTAGAGCCATTGAAATCTGCCTCTTTCAATGATCCAATGAAGGATTGAAAAAATTTGTTGCTTTATTTTATTTTTGATGTGTAGATATGTTTTGTTATTTGTTGACCTTATTTATAATGGATTTATTTTCTCTTTCTCCTTTGAACAGACCCTTCAGCAATAGATGAAGAAATGAAAGGTTTCATCATAAACAATGATGAGGTTGATGAAGAGGAAGAAGAAGGAGATGATAGTGGTGAAGAGGATGATGATGGGAAGAGAAAAAGAGATGACGACGACGACGAACTTGATGACAGGCTTGAGGATGATGACTATGATCTTCTCGAGGAAAACTTGGGTGTCAAAGTCAGTCGAAAGGTACTGTCATTGTCTTTTTTTTATCTTCTATACCTTTAAGAAATGTATAGATATTCAAAATCAAAATATTTCAGGGGATTCTTAGTGTGTTAAAGTTCATTCCAGAAATGTAAAATTTGTTTGTACAGTTTTATGAGTTTTCTTTTCATATCAGAAGTAGTTTTTTTATAAAAGCTTTGACAACAAGCCTAGGATGAAGAGTGAATTTTGATAATTTTTCTTTGTGGGCAGACTGACCTGAATTTACGAAAGTTCTCTTAAAAGAAAAGTTTTGAAGGAAATGGACTTGAACTGGCATTCCACCACCTTAGTATTTAAAATTTAAAAAAAATAAAAAATAAAAAAACCCACAAAGGAAGAATGATTATACTTGAGCCTTCATGAAATGATATTGTTGAGTGACATTGCGATTTTGAAGCAGTGGAGAAAAATAGTGTACCTTGTATTATACTACCTTTTCTGACAACACATATTTCTGTGTGGATTCAGGCTGTTTTCTCTGGAGAAAGCACACCACAACACTGCAGCACCACTCCTTTTATTTCTGTCAGCAAGTGTATAAATTTTGTTTTCTTATCAAAGTGGAATTTGTACAGAAGTTTGCGACAGGCAATTTTTTTTTTTTTTTTTTTTTTTTTTTTTTTTTGCTGTGGTGGGTTCCTTTACTTTACATGCATTGCAAACTTGGTCAAAAAAACAAAAATGCCAACAACAAGGGTATGACTTTTGTTTTCCAGCATCAGCGTAAACGCATCAGGGTGATGTCTGATGAAGGCAGTGACGACGAGGAGTCAGCTGCAGAGATTGATGGCAAACAAGCCATCAAGGAAACCCTGTTTGATGACGACGACGACGCTGGAGAAGATGTGTCAGCCACTCCGGCACGCGAGAGAGATGCCGAGGAAAGGAATGAGTTTGGCGATTTGGATGAAGAGGAGGAGTCTGGTACGTCAGTTTCAATTTTCAGTTTAGGTGTGAGTTGATCATGTGAGAGATCAGATTTATGTGTGTTTTGTGTTAGAAAGCAATGATGGATAGATTTATGTGTGTTTTGTGTTAGAAGGTAGTGATAGATCAGATTTATGTGTGTTTTGTGTTGGAAGGTAGTGTGAGGGTGGGTATGTATAGATCAAGTTGAAATGTGAATGTAGGCGTGAAGTTACTGTCGGTGTATGTGAGTGTTATATTGTTGAATAGGTCTGTCTCTGCTTGAGCATGGTATGATAAGATCAAGCGTTTGGGTAACGTTAAAAGAACTGGATGAGAATGTGTTCTATTACAAGTTGAGGTGTGTGTGTGTGTTTGCATTTGGTTTGGAAGGAAAATGAATCAAAATGTCTTGTTCATTGTCTTGAAGATTTTGTAAGTGGGGTTCCATATCCATACAGTTTATATATTTGATAAATTTCAAGAATGTCAGCGGCGCTTATGTCTGAGAAACTGATTAATTTGTTGAAACGTTTCAGACATTGACGACTTCATCGTGGATGATGAGGGCAGACCAATCAGCAAGGGGAAGAAAAAGAAACACATTATCCACAGTGACAAGTAAGTGGTGTTAAACTCTATAAACACAGAGAGCATACACAGGGTTTAAAAACAAAGTTGAGAACCACTTGGGAACTTGCAGAGTTTTCATCTTTAGGGCTTGGTGAAATGATGCTGAATTCTTGACAAGCAGCGGTGAATGCGCCATTCATAACCAAAGTTGTTTTCTTACACACTTACGTGTAGTGTTTTTTGCCCAATGAAAAACCACAGCTATGATTATAAACCCCTGAATAACTAACATTTTGGCTGAAACTTTTCATTTTTGAAACATGTTTTTCAAGCTGTCCATGGTACACATGTGCTTGAAACAGCAGTTTGTGTTTTCACCCATCCTTCCCAGCTCTTTACCTCACCCCTCCAGAACACAGTCACACATACTTACTCAGAGCAGGAAAAAAGATGGTTAAAGATTACTATTGCATTTTTAAAACAATGAAATAACGGAGCTGTGTACACAATGGCTTGATAAAAGGAACAGGGGACCCCAGACTACTCCTAACTGGACAACCAGAAATTTGGGTACTTCAGTTTTTTTGTTGTCAGTTTCAGTGGACTGTTGATAAATAAAGAACCCTTCCCCTCACACAGAGAGGTAGAATACACAGACACATGAATGAACATATGCATACAAATGTTCACACATTTCTTCTGATTGTACATTTGCAGACATCCATGCACGTTATATATTATTGCTATTCTTTTTCAGAGCATTGCAAGAGGCACAAGACATCTTTGGCGTGGACTTCAATTACGAAGAATTTGAAGGGTACAGCGATGGGGAAGAAGATTTTGATGATGAGGTAAAGCAGGTTTATCACCCTCCTCTGGTTTTTTTTGTTGTTGTTGTTGTTTTTAATACATTTAGATATTTACATTTTTATTATCATTGTGGATGGTCATATGAAGTGGCAGTGTATGTTGTTTTTTTCCTGAACAGTTACTGTTTAGACATGTGGCATTCAGGCCCTCTGTTTTATTGGGGGTTTTTGTCTTTGTATTTTTGCACTGAAAAAGTAGTTGGATAAGAGGAAGCACAGAGTGATTTTATTTCACAAAGAGTATTGAATACGAAAGCAGCACAGTCATATGCATATTTTTCTCAGTAAGTTTAAACTAAGGCTGACAACTTTCAGCTATTCCTGCTTTGCGATTGGAGCCATCTTGTGAACAGGTGAAGAAGGTAAATTCTGGGGTCGTTTACCTGTACACGAACTGGTGGAGAATGGTCAACAGCAAAGGCTGGTGATGTGTTTTTGTGTCTGATTTCTAAGAGTGTACATTAGTGTGGTTTGTTGTTTGCTATTTACCTTTCATAGTTCTTTTGCCTCCATAGATTTCCATTCTTAAGTGTTGTTCAAAACTGAGTTTGAATTTATGTTCGTGTTAAGCTTCAGATTTAGGTCTGTATTTACATAGAGTTTTTGTATGATAACCACCCAGTATCGCTTGTTATCTATGTGTTTAACCACCATTATTTTTTTTTCTTTTTATATACTGTTGATGCTTTTGTATGTTTGTCAGCTTCGTTTGTTATTGTTTACAGTATGAATGGACAAACCGTGAATGCAATGTGGGGTTCTGGACATGTTTTATATGTGAGGGTTGTCTGTATTCTTTTCAGTATGAAGACGATGAGATTGGGGAAGACGGAGAGCCTCGTGCTCGTGCTAAAAAGCAAAAGAAGCGGGCTACAAAGAAGAGCATCTTTGATGTAAGTTTGTTTTTGTTGTGTTGTTTTTTTGTTTGTTTGTTTGTTTTTTGTTGTTGTTTTTTTTGTCTCTTACCATTTTTTTAATCATCTCTTCTTCATTCGTGGGCTGCAACTCCCACGTTCACAGTATGGACATGAGTGCATAAGTGGGCTTTTATATGTATGACCGTTTTTATCCCGCTGTGTAGGCATTTTTTGTAATCTGAATATATTGTTAGAAACAATTTATGTAACAGATCTCAGTCATCCAAAACAATAAGATTTGAGGCATGGAAAGTCTGCTGAGTTTTACACTTGGTGCGAAGACTGCATTAGCCCAAGAGAGTTTAATTACACATACTTAACCGTGACCCAACTAGTGCAGACTCCGGCAGGGGTCTGGCATTCCTGTCCTTTGCAAACTACTATCCGCCTGTGCGGAGAAAACGAAACTATGGCTGAAGTAGGTAACCTCCCCTTTGTCCCACTGGCTAGCGCCCTCTTTTTCCAGCAGCCATTATGACTCCTGTTCCTGTGCTCTCCACACAGCTAAGTTTTTTCGTATTTTCTGTTTGTCTGTCGATTCGCATCCCCACCTAAAAATTCTGTGCTAGAAATTTACCCTTTTTTCTGTTGCTCTCTTTCTTTCTGCTTTTTTCTTCTTCTTTTTTTCACCATCGTCTGCTTTTCACTCTTTTCTGCTGTCTTATGATGTACTGTCTGTGCTGTATTGTTTTGGTGATAATGTAGTGATATTGGTAATACTGGGATGGGCACAGGCTGTCTATCCATTCCACAGTGTTATTTGCCTGTGTGGCATTTTTTGGTGTGTGTGGCTTTGAAGAATTTTTGTCCTTTTGCATGTTTTGTGTGTGTGTGTGTGAGTACATACAGCGAAAGCTAAAAAGCACCGCACACATTCGTCACTGAAGATAAACTTTTGACGTCAGTGTTTTTTAGCTGCACTTAGTACACATTATTTATATTAGCTGACGTTGCAGAGATTCGTCTGCTTTTCTTGCATGTAGTACCGTGTTTTGTTCAAACATGCATGCGACCTCTGTCTGTCATTTGGATATCGGTATATTTCACTATCACCATTGTTTTTTATCACACACACAGGCACGCAGTAACAGACACCACACATACATAGATTGACGCACAAACACGCAGATATGCACACACATTTTACCATTCCTCACATGCCTACACATATGCGCACGCATACACATACACTCACAAGTGTGCACACACAACACGCACACACACACACAGTATTTTATTAAAAGCAATACATTATTACATATGCACGTACACAAATACACACTCTTTCTCCCCATCCTTGCCTCTCTTTCACCACACACACAGGGTTGAATTGAACACACGCACACACAAACACACTTACACAGAGGCTTTCATTGATAACAATACACATGTATGCAGTCATGCACACATAAACTCTCTCTCTCTCTCTCTCATTTTGTTTGATGTTACAAAAACATCAAAATTGTTCCGACAAGTTCATTTTTGACCACACAGCATGGTCGCATGCTTTCCTGTCGTAACATTACCCAGATGCTGTAGACCTATTGATCACAAGGCTAGGGCAGTTGCTACTTATCTTGGTCTCACAGACATGCCTACTGTTACTGAGGGCCTGTATTTGTCCAGGAAAATTGATAAAATGGACAGGGTGTCCCAGAAATATGGATATTTGCTGCATGTCCCAGAAAATCCAACCGTAACATTTTTTCCCCCAAAGTATCTGGTGGGTACACGTGTACCCATAGATGGCTTTCCGACCATTGCTGAAGACCATCAAGACTTACGGAAATGTTGCTGAATATTACCGAAGCCACTTACTGAAAAGCAGGAACTGTCCGAACAGTACTAAAGCCATTTTGTGGAAGTCCGCTCGATTTCTGTCACCAGCGAAGTAACTTCGACAAGACCAATGCGCGTGTGGGTAAGCACCGACTTCTTGAACGCAGACAATCATTTGAAAGTGGAGGCATGATGGCATTGAAGAGAAAGACTGAAGACTTTGATGATCCTTCAAGCCCGATGAAAAAGCAAGTGAAGCGTCCACAGACCTTCAAGAAGGAAGGAAAGGAGACATACATGTTTTGCGACATCTGTGCTGCTGGCTTTTTTTCTTTTTTTTTTTTTTGTAAAATTGAGTGGCCGAGATGACTGCCGACGCCATATTGAAACAGATGAGCATATGTAAAACACAAAACTGCGGGAACTGAGTTCTCAGTTCCTGAAAATAGTACCCTGCCCCTGATTCTAATGTGTGTTGTTCCTTAAAATCAGATTTGGTGGTAGGCTTGCCTGGTCTCGCGTGATGATGCTCAGCTAATCACGTGTGTGTTTACATTAAAACCGCATTGAGTGGACCAGTCAGCATAATCATTTTACTGAACATGAGAACGTGTCTAAATCATGTTGTGTCTTGGTCAGTGTCGGTGCTCGGATAGAGAAAATGCACATTTGTTGATGTGGCTCTGAGTCTGAATGATCCTACCAAACCTGATTGTTCGGAATGTTCCTACAAACACTTGACAGGGCATCTCTACAAACAGCTAAGCACTAAGAGAGAAAGGGAAAGAAATGTCATGAATAAAGTAAATGATTGTCACTGTCAATGTTAGCCCTTTTATGTTGGTGAGTTTGTCATGTGTCGGTGCCTCCTCTTTTTTGTCTTTGGGACTTGGAGATTGGCATCTTTGCATGTGATTACTGACAATTAGCCCTAATGACTTGGTTAGTACAAGGGAGAAGATGACATGAAGAGTGTATTTGTGGAAGTGCCGTCACGTTCTACTGTAAACTGCAGTTCTACAACTGAGAAGTCCCAGGCCTGGGCAGTTCTGATTTTGAAACATGTGTGACAAGTTCTTTTCTTTTACAGGCATCTCAGTCGTAACATGTCCAAGTTTTCTTTGACAGACCATTTCTGGTCCAAGCCGGAGGAAAAGGCGACGGATTGATTGCCTGCACTTTGCCGTTGACCAAGACATGCCTGCTGCTACCTTCAAGACAAATTGTTTGGCCCATTTTGCCAGTACGGTTAAACAAACACTGACGAAGCCCACCGTTGCATCTCCTTCTGCCATCAGAGCAAAGTTGCTAACCGAGTTTGCTAGACTTGTTAAACAACCAGTAGCTGATATTGCCAAAACCGTTAAACAACCTCTGAATTCAACAACAGTTCCCATGCAGCCTTGTCCAGAGTGTGCCAGTCGTGAATTTCTCACCATTGCACAGTTCAACTCTCGGTCAGTTGGACAAACAGCAAAGCGCTCTGCAATTAAAAACTACATTCAAAAAAATGGATTTGGCATCTTCTGCATCACGGAGACCTGGCTGAAACCCAGTGGAGATGAGACCAAGTGCTATGACCTAACACCCCAGGGATACAAGACGCTATCATTTCCTCGAGGTTCGCGTGGTGGGGGCATTGCCTTCGTCATCAACGCATGCCTCTTCCCCTACTTGTCGAACCCCAGCTACAGTTTTCAGCACACTTCTTTTGAAGTGGCCCACCTGTCCGTGGGATTGCCACAACTCCATGTTCACCTGTTTTGCCTGTACCGGCCACCCCGCAACAGGAGGAATCCACATGCTGACTCGCACTTTTCTCCTGAGTTCCGCAAGTTGCTTGAATATTGCAACTTGCTGGAAGGCAGCATCCTTATTCTTGGTGATTTTAACATCCATGTGGACGATTCTACCAATCGTCTTGCTCAGGATTTGTCTGCCTTACTCAAGGAGTTTGGAATGGAACAGAAGGTGAGGTTCCCAACCCATCGAAAAGGCCACACCCTTGACCTGGTTGTGACAAGATCCCACGACCCTGTGCTCCAGTCCACGAGTGCTGATACCACCCTCAATGTGTCTGATCACTATTGCCTGGTGTCCCGGCTTCGTCTGGAGCAACCATGCTGTACTCAAGAACAAGTGGAGGCTGGGTACCCTGTCACTGTTGACAGCCCCCTGTCCACAGCTCACCTCCACTGTGCCAGACTTGATGGATTTCAGCAGCATCCATGTGCTGACTGGCCCAGCTTTCCACCCGGCAGTCTCCGTGACAGCCCCATTCCTGCTGCCTGGTACAAGGGGTGTACTTGGCAGCCTCCGCCTTCCATTTCTTCACTCGCTCCCCAGCTTTCAAGAGTCGGGCTTCAGTGTTGCCTAGCTGGGCCACAGGTATATAAATACTCAAGGTTGTAAATACCATCATTCAGCTTGGAAAAACATCTTTCTGCAAGTGCGTGCTGGAACGCGTTTTCTTCTTCTTCTTGGCTGTTCATCCTGATTGACATTCTCATCAGTTTCAGTTTCTCAGCAAGGTGTCACTGTGTTCAGACAAATCCGTATTCGCTACACCACATCTGCAAGGCAGCTTAGCAGGCCTTGGGTGTATGCTTATATATTTGTGTACCTATCAGAGTGGCTCTCTTCTCCAGGATTTTGCAAGAGAACAACCCTTTTGTTCTGTGGGGTCTTTTTCAGTGCGTCAAGTGTGTGCAGCAAGGGGGCCTTATTTTATCATCTCATCCGAATGACTAGACATTCTGTTTGATTTTTCCAGTCAAACTTACGAGAAAGGGTGAGAGAAGGAATCAACCCAAACCCAGTCCCTAGCAGATGAGTGTCTTACCATTCTGCCACCTTCCTCTTCATCATCTGTATATTTCACCATACTGCCACCTGCCTCATCATCTGTATTTCAGCATACTGCCACCTGCCTCATCATCTGTGTATTTCACCATACTGCCACCTGCCTGATCATCTGTGTATTTCACCATACTGCCACCTGCCTCATCATCTGTATTTCACCATACTGCCACCTGCCTCATCATCTGTGGATTTCCTGCACTTTGAACGTGAAGAGAGTGCACTTGTAATTCATTGTTATTTGAAGGGAACTAGTGGATCAACACACTCTCTGCAAACCATCCATGTGTCACTGCCTACTAAAACAAGACATGATCATCTGTTCCCTTGTGTCTTCCTTTCTCTCTGAAGGTTTTCTGACTTAGCCCGAAACAAAACGATTTCCATTCCTTTAACAGCCTGCAGATCAGGGAGGGAAAGCCTCAAAGGTAAGTTTCAGCATTGATGACACAGTGTAAGCAGGCAGCAGCAGTTGAAGTGGACTGTGTATGGTGGACTTCTCATGGGAGGATAATCAAGACTAAAGGCATGGATATCTCATGGGCACATAATCAAGACTGAAGGCAAAGGAACATGCGTTTTTGTTCTGACATATGGAACACGAGTGTTTGGACTTTGGTTTGAGTGAAGATGGGAGCTGCCCTAACAGTACACACGGGGAGTCTGAGACGTGACAAGGAGTGCTGTATGCTGATTGGTGAAAGCTTGTACTCTGTGTGTGATTGGAGAAGCCATTGAAAAATGTTCAAGCAATTTACTGACACATTGGTCAGAGCCAGTGAGTGATGATAGACTTAACACAATGGTCTGCGCGTTAAATGTAAAGGTTCAGTACCGTGAAAAGCACATCAGAATTGACAGCTGTTTTGGATTTCATTTCATATGAGATGATGCATTTATGTCCACCTGTCTGCATACTGCTCTGTGGTCATTGGGCATGAAACTCTAGTGGGTCACCAGTCTGATAGCATGTAACATTTATTTGACATGCAGCATTTATTAACTTTTTTTTCTCCTTTTTTTTTCCCCAGGTGTTTGAGCCAAGTGAGCTGGAGAGGGGTCATTTCACAGAAACCGACAATGAGATCAGGACCACGGACGTTCCTGAACGTTTCCAGGTAATTTGAATGTTGATGTGCAGCCTCTTTGCTGTTATTAATGACGTTATTCTGTTCTTATCGCCTCGGAATGTTGAGGAAATTCCGTGATGCAAGGCTGGTGATGATCCATCAGCAATGTATTAACCAGTCTGTCTTTGAATGCCTGGGATTTCTGAGTACCTGCACAAATGCTTTACTTCTCATTCTGTATGTTTGAGTCCAGTCATCAGTTCCACCCCTTCCTTTTCGTTTAAACGCAATATTTTTTAAAAATTTCATTAAACTAAATGTATTTCACGTTACCTACATATAAAAAGTAATTTTAATTTTATTTAAATTTTAGATTTCATGGGCTGTGAATGACTTTAGGTTCTGATTTAACTTTGTTGATATTGAACTGAAATCTTTTTTTCTTCTTCTTGTTTTTCTTTAATCACTAAAGCAAAAACAAGTTTCTGGTCGACTCCATTTTTTGTTTTATATTAGATTTTTATTACTGTTTTTACATGCCCACAATTTTTTTTTGGGGGGGTGTTTCAGCTTCGTCAGATCCCACTGGTGAGCACAGCAGAGCATGAGCTGGAGGAGGAGGCTGACTGGATCTACAAGCAGGCCTTTGCCACGCCCACCATCACTGCACAGGTAGGACACGCTTATGCACAGTTTGTGCCTTAGCATGGAAGTCTGGAACAGTCTTATAATGATGTGAGAACCATTTCCAGGGCAGGATCAGGTCTTGGAGAGGAACGTTACACCAGCAGAATGAATGGTTTAAGATGGGAAATTTTGTTGGGGGTGAGAATGGCAACATCAGTTTTGTTACAAAATGCTTCAGTATGAAAGAAACTAGAAGTGATGTGTTTTTCAGTGAAGACTTTATTAGTGCTTTCATTTTTTGTTGAGGGCTCATTTTGACCTGATAGCTTTAGCGAAGATTCTGTCAGGCACACCCACTTACTTGACTCTAGAATTTATCAACTAATTTGAAGCTCATGTAATCTTGGGGTGAGAACAAAGTTTAGCAATGATATAGGCTTTTCAGTGCTGGAAAAAAGAAAAAGAAAAGATTTATTGGGAGTATATATAACATTAGACTTTTTTAATGCTGGAAATTTATTGGGAGTAAACATGATAGAGCTACAAACCGACCATTGCGATTGTATGGGTGTCAGCTGACCTGCTCTCAAGATTATTCTTTCTTAGATTGCTTACAAAGATTGGTGAATTTTGTTGTCGTTCATTTCTGTGGAAGGTGACTTGTCACTATATACAGTCCTGGAATCATTTTTCAGAGTGTCAAATGCAAATATCTCCATAGCTGTGCAAAGATGTTTTCGTATGAGCATAACCTTAAATAAAGTGTTCTCGAAAAACAGCTTAGATGCATGATGTTTCTGAACGCGTTTCAGGCAGTGTGGTGTCTGTTTAGAACAGCAGGTGCGCTGTGCATGGTCTGAACAGCTTATGTTGGCTCTGTTGTTGCAGTCTTACATTGACCAGGACCAGACAGCTCAGTACAACTACTCAGGCCGACGTGGAACCAGCATGATCAACAAGATCAAGGAAGCCATCAACTTCATGCGCAATCAGCGCCTAGAGGTATTCCACCCCACTCCCGCACCCCCATACACACGCAATGCACCCCTGGCGTAGAAAGTGAAATAAAATGTACAAAGTAAACAAGAAAGAACGCTGCTGACATATCAGTCAGGGTATGGAAGCATGAACATAACCAGCATGCACAGCACCGAAAAAGGAGAAAGTCTTCAGAAATTGCAAGGTTAAAACTGATCATACACATGACAGCCCATTTATAGGTTTGAGTGAACATGGGAATTGTAGCCCCACAAACACTGGATTAGTTTCTTACTGGAAAATGTTATACTCCATTCTTTCTAGTTTGCTTTTGAAAAGGAGAGACTGAAAAGGAAGACGTGAATTTCATTGGATGTGTAGGCAGTGGACCCTTGAGAAGACGTGTGTATGCCCCTTTTCAGAGTGGCTGTATCGTTGAGAGGTTTTACATAGCTTCCGTCTGTGTACAGGTGCCATTCATTGCCTTCTACCGCAAGGAATACGTGGAACCGGAACTGAACATCCGTGATCTGTGGAAAATATATCACTGGGATGAAAAGGTGTGTGAAATTTGTTCCTTTACAGGAGTTACGCTGTGTATGTATGTGTGTAGGTAATTTGTTTGAAATTATGCTACGTAAATTTTCCAGACACCTACTAGACACTGCCAGGAGTCTGATTGACAGAGGGAGTCCTTTGTCTAAACCCGTAAAGAATATACATGTGAAGATAGGAAAATCGAAAGATGTTTGTGAGTGTAGATTCACTTAGGCAGGCAGTTTGAGTGTTTAGATATGGCCCAGGATACCCTCTTTCTCACTTACAGGCAGTCGCGCACTTGGGCTTTGTCAGCTTCTCCCCTTGTCCTCAGTTGATTAGATGTTGGATTTCTTATCCAGTGTTCCCTGGTGATCATGATTTGAGGCCCTGTTTAAACTTTGTGAGTGTGTCCTTGGGAAAGGCATTTCCACTTTCCTCACTCTTCCCAGGTGTGAATTGGGACCTACCTTCGGTTGGGGAAGGTTGAAACAGCAGAAGATGGTTTAGACCCTGTCTTCCTGTGCCAAGCCCTAAATTGACTTCTCTTATGGTTGCATGAAGCAGTGGGACCTTTTAATTTCTTGTCTGGGTACATGGTATCCGGACTGGAAGACTCAGGCCTGCGTTAATCAAATTGAACAGATGGTACATGTGGTGTGCATGTTATATGCAGCAAACATCAAGCAAGTTTGTCTGCTCTGTCAGAACAGCTCTTATCTTAAAGTTACCAGTCATCCTGTTGCATAACTGACTGGACTTTGGTCAGATTGCACTAGGGGTTTATCGACTGATGAATGCTGTTTCCTTGTTGCAGTGGACTCAGCTGACGACGCGAAGGAAGAACCTGACCCGCTTGTTTGAGAAGATGCAGATGTATCTGGGGGAGCTGCTTGGCAGTGAGACTGAAGGACTGGGCAGAAACATCCGCCCTCTGACTGAGCAGGATATGGACAGGTAAGATGATGGCGACAGTGGGTCATAGCCATTTAACAATGAATTGGTAAAGAAGTCACGCCCCTGGAAAGACAGACTGGTTTTTGCTTTATAAGGGGTTGGGGGGTGGATTAGGGGGTGTCTCTAGAGGTGAGAAAAAGGTCAGGTGAGATTCATTGATCCGAATTTAAAGTCCGCATTTCAGCATCATGATTTGTCCTTAGGAAACTCACTTTATTCCTCACTCCACTCTGGTTTGTACCTGACTTCGGTAGGGGAAAGTTTAAAATGTTGGAAACGAAGATTGTGCCCTGTCAGTGCCAAGCCATAGACAGTGAATATGAAATCACTGCCACAGTGACTGTAAAAAAGCTGCAAGGCCTTTCATTTTTAACAGTGACAAACAGAGGGACATGTGTGTACAGTTATTCACATGGTTGAGTGGCATGTACCAACGCATTCAAACAAATCACACAGCGAATGGGTGACTTCTTTTTGATTGTATTTCTGCAGCTCCAGGTTGGGGATTGACTTATAATTACAACAGTTTGTTGCTATCATTCCTGGGGCTTTTGAGTTCGTGCTTTGTATCACCCACATGTTGACGCTTGTCTTTTGAAATCCTCCAGAGTGAAGAACGTCCAAACGATGGAAGAGATGCGTGACGTTTACCAGCACTTCCTGCTGTACTATGGCCATGAGATTCCGGCCATGCGTAATGCGGAGAAGAAGCGGAGGGCAGAGGAGCTGGCTGAAAAAGCCCCGGGGGAAGAGGCGAACGCGGAGCCGGAGCCCCGCGAAAACCTCACCAAGCAGGCCACCCGGCGCAGCGGCTACTCTATCTGCCTGAACGCCAAGCTTGGTCAGTTCTTTTTCTCTTCTGGCTGCCTAGCTCTCACAAGATTTTGCGGACTGACTTAGCTACCTTGTGGTGTTTTTTTTTTATGTGGTTGAAATTGCAGTAAAAATCAGACGGTCTTTTTTTGGAACACAGCTTCTTTCTTATTTATCGTTTAATGGCTGTAACCCACTGGCACATCATCGGACCTCTCCATAAACTTGCTGCCATGTGTTTTATAATGTCATTGAGATTTTGAGCAGTTTGGTGTGATAAAGACGTAATGTGTTACATGTTTTTTGCAGATGAAATTGCTGGGCAGTTTGGTCTGTAGGTGTTTTTGTTTTGCATGTTTTTGTTTCAGACAACATTACTTGGCAGTTTGGTCTGTCGAAGACATGATTGTTTCTGACAGTATGCTCGGCAGTTTGGTCTGATGAAGACATGTGTTAACATGTGTTTGTTTCAGATGACATTGCCCGGCAGTTTGGTCTGATGAAGACATGTGTTAACATGTGTTTGTTTCAGATGACATTGCCCGGCAGTTTGGTCTGATGAAGACGTGTTAACATGTGTTTGTTTCAGATGACATTGCCTGGCAGTTTGGTCTGATGAAGACATGTGTTAACATGTTTTTGTTTCAGATGACATTGCCTGGTAGTTTGGTCTGATGAAGACATGTGTTAACATGTTTTTGTTTCAGATGACATTGCCTGGCAGTTTGGTCTGATGAAGACATGTGTTAACATGTTTTTGTTTCAGACGACATTGCCCGGCAGTTTGGTCTGATGAAGACATGTGTTAACATGTTTTTGTTTCAGACGACATTGCCCGGCAGTTTGGTCTTATGAAGACATGTGTTAACATGTTTTTGTTTCAGACGACATTGCCCGGCAGTTTGGTCTTATGAAGACATGTGTTAACATGTTTTTGTTTCAGACGACATTGCCCGGCAGTTTGGTCTGAAGCCATCAGAGGTGGGTGAGAACCTGAGGGACAACTACCAGCGTCATGACGTGCAGCAGTGCCCTGTGGAGCCCGGGGAGCTTGCCAAGGACTACGTCTGCCCGTGAGTGGGGGAAGAAACTTAACTTGGGGTGTGTCTGGAAGTTCAAGGGTTTTTGTCCTGGCTCAAGGAGAATCAATAGGTGGCACTTTGGAGTTCTTTTTGGACCAAGCTTTTATGTTCAAAATATCCGTGTTACCAGTGCAGACACTTTGGAATTCTATTGGACTAAGCTTTCACATTCAAACTACCAGCCTTATCAACAGGGATACTTTGGAGTTCTTTTGGACGAAGCTTTCATGTTCAAAATATCAGCGTTATCAATGGGGACTCTCTGCAGTGCTTTTGGACTAAGCTTTCACATTCAAAATATCAGCGTTATCAGTGGGGACTCTTTGGAATTCTTTTGGACTAAGAGCTCATGTTCAAAATATCGGCGTTATCAGTGCAAACCCTTTGGAACTCTTTTGGACTAAGCTTAACTTATTCCACTCCAGTTACAAGTTGACTCATACCATGATTACTTCCCCTGTGGACCAGGTTGGAGTATTCTCATATCAACATTCTTTCCAATTTTCATTTATTCTTGTTTGGCACTGTTGGCATTCTAAACTGAACCATTTATGGATTCAGGAAGCATGAAAACAAAGCTTTGTTTGACCAATAAAATCAACAATTCTTCATCGATTGTCGCCGTTTTAATGGATATGTTTTTTTCTGCTATGGTCTCATGTAGTGCTGGTGCAGCGAGAGCTGTAGCAGGCATGTGACTGTGGGGCAGAATGAGTTAAAGAAAAGTGACCAACAACCTGTCCTGTAAGCTCCTCCTCACCTCCATGAGGTGACAAGCCCTTAGGTCATGACCAGCGTACTGGTCAGCAAGGTGACCAACAACCTGTCCTGTAAGCTCCTCCTCACCTCCGTGAGGTGACAAGCCCTTAACTCGTGATGAGCGTACTGGTCAGCAAGGTGACCAACAACCTGTCCTGTAAGCTCCTCCTCACCTCCGTGAGGTGACAAGCCCTTAACCCGTGACAAGCGTACTGGTCAGCAAGATGACCAACAACCTGTCCTGTGAGCTCCTCACTTCATGAGGTGACAAGCCCTTAACTCATGACCAGCGTACTGGTCAGCAAGGTGACCAACAACCTGTCCTGTAAGCTCCTCCTCACCTCCGTGAGGTGACTCGCCTTTAACTGGTCAGCAGCAGTCGAGAGGTGAAAGGAAAAAAACAACAACTAGTAACTCATAAAATGTTATGTGCTTGCAGGCAGTTCAACAGCGAGCAAGACGTGCTGGAGGCAGTGCGATATATGGTGGCCCTGCAGATTTCCCATGACCCCCTGGTGCGTCAGGCTGTGCGGCAGACCTACTACGAGCGTGCCAAACTGAAAGTGCAGCCAACAAAGAAGGGCTTGAAGGTAGGTGGTCCTAGCGCACTTGCTTGCCGTACACACATGATTATACACACTCACTCGCAGTCACTTAGCATCACGCACATGCACATGCAGACAACATGAGTGCCATGACAGAATGTGTGAAAACTGCCTGCTGGTCTGCTTATTTCTTCAGTGTTTTGTTTCCAGGCAAACTTTTTTTTTTCTTCTACATCTGGACTTTGTAATAGACATTTTGAATCAGTTGTGATGGGTTTGCATACAGGAAATATAATACTTACTTAACTTTATCATCATGATTATCAGTATTGCAGAAAATAGACTGGAAGAGATAAAGAAAAGAAGTGGCATATCCATCATTTGATTTCAGTGTTTCTGCTGGTTTCTTGCTTCTTGCTTGTAGACCGAGGGTGGCTCCATGATAGAGTCGGTCAGGCTTTGGACTTGTGATCCAGTGTTCACCAGTGATCAGTTCGAGGGCCCATTTTAGCTTGGTGTTGGGAAAGGCCGTTTAATCTGATTTCACTCACTTCACACAGATGTTAACGGCTACCCAACTTGGTGGTGGGGAAGGTTAAAATGAAGGCAGGAGAGGATTGGGTGCTACCTTCCAATGCTGGGGCCTTTAACCTTTTTACTGTAGTCAGCTAAGTAGTGAGCTGGCTGACTGAACTCATACCAAGACTAGGACTTGAATATATATATCTCTGTTTTTCAGATGATTGACGAAGGTCATGCCTGCTACCCAATGAAGTACATGAGGAACAAGCCCGTGAAGGATCTCAAAGATGAGCAGTTCCTCAAGCTTGTGCAGGTAAGTTGAAGTTGTCTGTGTGTGTGCGTGTTTGTGAGAGAGAGAGAGAGGGTGGGGAGGATAATGCATGCCTGTATACTTGGTGAATCTTTCTTGTATCAGGGCTAGAATTACCCTGATATATGTACACACATACACACAAAAGCACACTGAAGTGTGCGCACACACTTACACACACACCCACACACACATACACACACACACACACACACACACACACACACACAGGTAGTTCACTGTTCAATTTTATTCTTGTTTGTGTTCAATAATGTGCTTTCAGGCCGAAACTGATGGCTTGGTGGAGATATCAGTTTCCATTGACGAGGAAGAGCCAAGCGCCAACACCACATCCTACTTTGAAGAAGTCCGACAACTGTACTACAGGGTACTGTCTGATTAACACTAATGATAATTATTATTGTAATAGTAATTAAAAAAAAAAAAAGAATATTTATAGCACTGGATAAAATAATGATTTGTTAAAAGAGATAATGCCCCCTGAACGAATCTTCATGACAGGGATGCAGGCTACTCAAAATGTCAAAAGTCTATTTCATCTGGGTTCTTGACATTTTAATGTTTGGGCCTTTTGGTAAACAAACAGTTAAGAGGGGTAACTCTTTATATATACCAGATACACAACTTCAAGTGGATGCTGCTTATGCAACTGATTCAGCTAGCACAAAGGTAAATAAAAGGTACATTGGAACAAACCCAGATACTTCGTCTTTAGGTGTTTAAAAAAAATTTTTTTTTTTTTTTTTCCTTCCATTGACCCGCCCCCTCCTCCCCAATAAAATACTCATTGTTTCTGTTGGCGATGAAGCACAGCCACAAAATGTTCCAGCTGATACCTGAATTCTTGGGCTGCAACTCCCACGTTTACTCATATGTACACGAGTGGGCTTTTATGTGCCTGACCGTTTTTACCCCGCCATGTTGGCAGCCATACTCTGTTTTCGGGGGTGTGCACACTGGGTATGTTCTTATTTCCATAACCCGCCAAGCGCTGTCATGGATTACAGGATCTTTAGCCTGTGTATTTGATCTTTTGCTTGCGTATACACACGAAGGGGTTTCAGTCTCAAGCAGGTCTGCACATGCTGACCTGGGAGATAGGAAAAATCTCCACCCTTTACTCACCAGGACTGTTACCATAATTTGAACCCTTGACCCTCAGAATTAAGATATCAAATAAAATAACTGTGAGGTTTGTTGGTGTGTGTGTGACAAAACAGGTAATAACTGTGATGTGTTGTGGTGTGTGGCAGGACAAATAATAACTGTGGTGTGTGTGTGACAGGACGAATAATAACTCGTGTGTGTGTGGCAGGACAAATAATAACTGGTGTGTGTGTGTGTGTGACAGGACGAATAATAACTGGTGTGCATGTGGCAGGACAAATAATAACTGGTGTGTGTGTGTGACAGGACGAATAATAACTGGTGTGCGTGTGGCAGGACAAATAATAACTGGTGTGTGTGTGTGCGTGTATATGTGACAGGACAAATAATAACTGGTGTGCGTGTGGCAGGACAAATAATAACTGGTGTCTGTGTGTGTGTGTGTGTGTGTGTGACAGGACAAATAATAACTGTGGTGTGTGTGTGTGGCAGGACAAATAATAACTGGTGTGTGTGTGTGTGACAGGACGAATAATAACTGGTGTGCATGTGGCAGGACAAATAATAACTTTGTGTGTGTGTGTGACAGGACGAATAATAACTGGTGTGCGTGTGGCAGGACAAATAATAACTGGTGTGTGTGTGTGTGACAGGACAAATAATAACTGGTGTGCGTGTGGCAGGACAAATAATAACTGGTGTCTGTGTGTGTGTGTGTGTGACAGGACAAATAATAACTGGTGTGTGTGTGTGGCAGGACAAATAATAACTGGTGTGTGTGTGACACTGACAGGACAAATAATAACTGGTGTGTGTGTGTGTGACAGGACAGATAATAACTGGTGTGTGTGTGTGTGTGGCAGGACAAATAACTGGTGTGTGTGTGTGTGGCAGGACAAATAATAACTGGTGTGTGTGTGTGTGTGGCAGGACAAATGATAACTGGTGTGTGTGTGTGTGTGGCAGGACAAATAATAACTGGTGTGTGTGTGTGACAGGACGAATAATAACTGTGGTGAGTGTGTGTGTGTGTGTGGCAGGATGAGTTCAGCCACCTGGTGCAGCAGTGGAACATTCAGCGAAGCGAGGCGCTGAAGCGTGCCCTGGAGAAGGTGCTGTACCCACAGATGGAGAAGGAGCTCCGGGAGAAGATGGTGGCTGAGGCCAAGGAAGGCATCCTGGCTGTGAGTTTGGGGGCTGTGTCAATTGGGTTGGACGGTGGGGGGGGGACTGTGGGTGTGGGTGAATGTGCGTGTGTGTGGGAGGGTGGGGTCTGTGTGGGTGTACATTAGAGTGTGAGTGTGTGGTAGGGTGTGTTTTTCGCTTTATAAAATGCAAAAAAAAAAAACAACAAAAAAACATCAAAATAGAGCCAAAATGTGCCGAGAAATTGCTTTGAACACTCATCAAAACTTGTGGGAGGGTGGGGGCTCTGTGTATGTGTGAGTGAGAGTGTTTGGGAGGGTGGGTTGTGTGTGAGGTTGAGTGTGTGTAAGTATATATGCGTGTGAGTGGGGCCGTGTCGGTTTGGGGGTGTATATACATATGTCTGTGTGTGGGCGGGGGTGGGAGGGGTTCTGGTCCAGTATTTTGCACAATTTTTCCTTTAAATCATTTGAGTATTTCTGCTTGTTTTTAGCAGTTCTGCCTGGGTTTTATGTCATATAAGATTCTTCAGAATCTTTCTAGATATGTCAGTAATAGAACTATGTTGTGTGTTGCAGGCATGCAGTCGTAAGCTGTACGGCTGGCTCAAGATCGCTCCGTACCAGCCAGAGCAGCAGCTGGATGACGATTATGACGACGATGACATCAGCAACGGTGTTCGTGTCCTGGGCATCTCTTACTCCGAGAACAAGTGAGTGTGGACGTTGTGTTAGTTGGCATCGCTCTGGGAACAACTCGTCAGTGTGCGCATGTTGCCAAGAAAGGACACAGGGAGATACAACACCAAAGTGCAACTCGCAGGGTTTAGAACAGGTCATGGAGAAATGAAAGGGTGTATGAAGTTAAAAAATAACGTTTTTGTGACCTGGAAAGTCTTTAGTTTCCGGAAAAAAAACAATGACTAACTTTTGGGCCAGGAAAGAGGTCTGTGAATTACATCACTTTTTCTGACAAAGGCATTGATGTCTGGTGTCAGATATATTGAAGAATGAAGTGCATAACATCCATACATAGGCTAGTCGTGATTTTTATCAAGCGCGCTTCAGCAAAACCACTGTCGCAGTATGAAATGGGATACTGAGGGGAGTGAGTGCTGGGGGTTTCAGGGTGGATTGGGGTGTCATTATTTATTCTTAATCTGCGCACCTTGATACTTGTATGTTATTATGCCTGCATGTGGGTGTGCATGTGTACAGTGTGTGTGTGCCTTGGTATTTTATGGATGAGGTGGTTGTGTGTGTTTTTGTTTTTTTGATATATTGTGCATTGTTGTATTTTTATTTTGGTTTTTGTACATGCATCTTTCAATCTTTTCAGTTTCACTGTGTAGCTTGTAGTGCTCTGAAGTTACTCGTAGAGGTATCCTTAAATGAATAAATAAATGAGATTGTGCACCAGCAGAATCACCAAGTAACAGCATCTTCCTGTGATGTGTGTGTGTGCACAGAACCACATGTGCCTTTGGTGCCCTCATCGATGGGGACGGTCTGGTCTCGGACTTTGTGCGTCTGCCTTACTTCACCCTGCGCAGAAAGTCACCACGTGCCATGGAGCGCGATTGGAAGGTGAGCGAGCTTGTCTTATTTCTTTTCTCCACTGGTGTGTGTTTGTCTGTGTTGCAAGATTATAGTGGTTATTGTGGAGAATTTATTGCCCACGTTGCATCCCCCACTCTCGGCCAAGAGGGCTTTAGGACAGTCGGCGTTGGGATGATCCCTAAAGGCTGACTCGTCCAGTTTCAGTTTCAGTTTCAGTAGCTCAAGGAGGCGTCACTGCGTTCGGACAAAACCATATACGCTACACCACATCTGCCAAGCAGATGCCTGACCAGCAGCGTAACCCAACGCGCTTAGTCAGGCCTTGAGAACACACACACACACACACAAAAAAAAAAAAAAAAAAAAAAAAAAAAAAACCAACGGGGGAATAAATAATAGATAAGCTTGCATAAATAAATAAATAAATAAATAAATAAATAATAATTATAATATAGAAAAAGGTAGTAGTAATAATATTAGTAATACTAATAAAATGATAATAATAAAACATAAATAAATAAATAAATAAGACAACAATGGTGATAAATAAGCAAATAAATGTAAAATATGAAGACACACATTCACACATACACCCACACATGCATAACAGAAATGCACCAGACATGCAGTTTCACATATATGAAAGCACAGTCAAATACATATAAACGTACATGAGCTCCAACACACACACACACACACGCATTACCGTGCACCTCCTCTACCCCCCTCCTCCACACACTCATTTCTAGTCTAAGTATCGCAGCTTCCACGGCACACACACACACACACACACACACAAACACACACTCACAGAGATGAACACTTACTTGTACAAGCACATATGAAAGCACAGTCAAATACATATAAACGTACATGAGCTCCAACACACACATACACACACACACACACACACACACACATTACCTTGCACCTCCTCTACCCCCTCCTCCACACACTTATTTCTAGTCTACGTATCGCAGCTTCCACGGCACACACACACACACAAACACACACTCACAGAGATGAACACTTACTTGTACAAGCACACACACATACGCCCATATCTCCCACCCCCAACCCCACACACGTACATACAAAGATATATATATATATATATATATATATATATATATATATACACGTTCCAATATCCTGTTGCTCCCACAGTGTAGGCATGTATACACTCACATACCTCATCCTCTACCCCACCTCCCTCCGCACTCCCACCTCCCCTCACACACACACACACACACGTACACATATCTCTCCTGACACTTGTGTGCAATTTCACTCTCGCGCATTCACAAACGCACTCAAAAGCACAGACCCACACATACACACAAACACACACAGCCGCCACTGACTGGCCGCAAGAGGGATGGGAAAAGATCTCTGATGCCAAGAACGTGGCATCTAGTGTGTTGCTCGGTCTATTGTATTTGGAAAGGCCCACAGAGACTCTGTTCCGTTTTGAAGAAATTTGCGCAATGTTGGTTTGGAAATGATGCCGATATTTGTTTGATTTGCAAAGCATCGTGCTCTACCTTTCATGTTAGATTTGCGGCCGCTCCCTCTCTCTGCTTTTATTTCTTTGAGGCGATCAATGGTGTGATGGCCTTGTACCTGTTCTTTTTGGTATTCTTTGACTTTTCTGAGGATTTCCGATTTTCCTAGATGTAGGCTGCTCGTTGGTGTTGCGTTACCAGCAAGTCTGTCAGCTCGCTCATTTCCCTTAACACCTGCATGTCCCGGGCAGTATGACCATGTGAGTTTTTTAATCTGAAAGTTGCGCATTGCGTTATGCCACTCTGGGCTTCCCATTCCGTTTTCAATTTTCTGTATGAGGTTCATTGAGTCGGTTAGGATCATGGCATGTTGGTTTCCGGGCGTATGGAAGGACGATAGCCACTGGAGGGCATGTGTCACGGCTTCAACTTCCATCGTCCCCAAGGTGCAGCACTAAAGAGCGGGCACAATCCTGCCTCCTAGTTTGAGAGTTGTCGTCTTTCAAAAATGACTTCCTGTTGCAGTGGAGAAACCATTAGTCATACAGCTCTCACTTTGTTGCTGGCCCAGCTGTAAGCTTATGTCAGTCTGTTGGGTTTAGCCATTTTTGTGTACCAAATGTTTATTATTACAGTTACTGTCACCATTGATATATATTAATACATACTGATTATTGGTCATGTGGAGGAAGGTGGCAGAATGGTTAAGATGCTCAGCTGCCAATACAGAGAGTCTGTGAGGGTGTGGGTTCAAATCCCGCTCTCGCCCTTTCTCCCAAGTTTGATTGGAAAATCAATAAACCCAGGTCCCATATGCAGCACGCACTTGGCTGACTGAAAAAGAACCCATGGCAACGAGAGTGTTGTCCACTGGCAAAATTTTGTAAAAAGAAATCCACTCTGGTAGGTTCACAGATATATAAGCATGCACTCAAGACCCGACAAGCGTGTTGGGTCGTGCTGCTGGTCAAGCATCTGTCTAGCAGATGTGGTGTAGTAGCGTACTTGGATTTGTCCAAACGCAGTGACACCTCCTTGAGAAACTGAAACTGAAAACTCTTCTTCTTCTTGTTGCGGTGACCAGGAGAACGACCTGCAGAAGCTGAAGGAGTTCATCCTGAACAAGAAACCCCATGTGATCGCCATCACGGCGGAGTCGCGCACATCGTGCATGCTGATGGACGACATCAAGGACATCCTGGCAGAGCTGGAGCAGGAGGAACAGATCCCGCCCATCAATGTGGAGCTTGTCGACAATGAGGTGGCCATGATCTTCGAGAACAGCACCAAGGCCCAGGTGGGATTTGGTTTGTTGGTAGTGTTGTTGTCGTACCATTTAATTGCACATTCTTCACCGTGACCCACTGGTGCAGTCTCCCGGCAGGGATCTGGATTCCTGCCTGTCCTGTCCAAACTACTAGTCCACTATGCGGAGAAATCAAAAGAAGCTGTGGCAAATAGGTCTGTACCATTTGCAGCGGTTTCTTTTTTGGTGCTGATTTTTTTTTTTTCTTTTTTCTTGAACCCTTTCAGAATTTGTAGAGAAGGTTCTCTTGTTTTTTGTTTTGTACCCTTTGCAGAGAAGGCTCGTTCTATTGCAGATAGTTTTTTTTTTTTTTTTTACAGCAGAAAATTGACACAAAAAAACACAACAGTCAACAAATAATACAGTAGATAGGTAAATGGACAGATGAATAAATGAATGATTTTTCTATAAACATTGGTATTGACAGCATTAAAAGAATCACATGCACTTGTTCACCTGCAGAGTAGCTTAATGACAATTTCTTTTATGACAGAATACAACATAAGTATTTTCATGGTTTGAAAGTGTTACTTCAAACGGTAGTGCATTCTCCAGTGTTGATGTTCACTTTTTCTGTAAAATATACTCAAGAGGCATTGCAAGGATGGGCTCAGGTGATTTATGCTGATTGATTTACTGGTGGTTGGGTTTGTGGCAGTTTGGCCATTGCTGTTCACTTATTGGGTGTCTGTTCTGGTACTAATGTCCTAGAGTTTGATCTTGTCAGAGGAAATGGTGGCATTGGTACATGACTACTGTCCTCAGTTGTTTGTTTGTTTGATTAGTTTTATAACTGTATGGGAGGTGCAGTGGCAGAGTCATTCAGACATCGGACTTCTCATCCAGTGGTCACCAGTGGTCAGGGTTTGGGCTGCTTCGTTTCAGCAGGGTGTTGTGTCCTTGGGAAAGGCGCTTCACTGTGGTCTTCCTCTCTCCACCCCTGGGTCCCCAACTTCTGTTGGGGAAGGTCAGGTTGGCGGGAGAAGAGGATGAGGCCCTCTGCCATGCCAAGTTGAGCCCTAGACATAGTGAATCTGAATTCACTGCCCTGATGATGATGACAAAAGGCTGCGGGACCTTTATTTAATCTTAGCAGTTACGTATTGTCTTTTTTTGGGGGGAGTTTGCTGTTCAGCTTTTGTTTGGTTTGTATTTTTGCTTTCATTAAGTGTTGTTGTTTTTTTTTTGTGTTTTTTTGTTTTTTTTACTTTGCTGGTTTTGAATTTTGCTTTTTTAAAGTGTTGGTGGTTTACTTTTCTGTTTTTTTTTTGTTTTTTTTAAGTGTTGTTGGTTTGCTTTGTTTCACAGTCTGAGTTCCGGGACTACCCAGGCCCACTCCGGCACGCCATATCCATCGCAAGGCGCATTCAGGATCCTCTGGTGGAATTCGCCCAGTTGTGCAATTCGGACGAAGAAATCTTGTGCCTCAAGTACCACCCCATGCAGGCAAGTCCCTTTGATGAGAAGGCTGCTGACAGTGTTGTTTTATGCTGTGCTGTCTCTGTCTCACTCGGCCGTTTGTGCAGTGTCTTTTGCTGTGCTGTTGTGTGTTGAGATGTTCTGTCTGTGTGGAGTTAAAAACTTTTCTTTTCTTTTGCTGTCGCTCTTCCTGTTGTCCGGTCTTTCTGATTGTTCTGGGCCTTCCACCTTTTCCTCACTCACAGAATGTCTTTCACTGTTGACATTGAAGACCTTGAAAAGAAAATTTTCCGTGAAAAGGAAAACTATACACAAATGTTGCTGCTGCTGTTGTTGTTATTATTCTTAATGTCAGGACATGAATTCCACAGTGCACCTGTTGTTTTGAACACCCAGCAACAGTATTGGGTATCAGTGCATGATGGTTAGTTGTTCAGTCTTAAGTCTGTTCCTTAGTGGTGGTGTTAGACTTTAACCCCTAGACTGCTGCTGATACGTATGCTTGTCAGATCAGTGAAGGGCTGACTGTTGTCTTAGTGAGATAATGTTGAGGCTACAGCTTGGGATGACAGACGTTAAAAGAGTTGCAGCTAACATTTGTGTCGTGTGTGCACCATGGGGACGCACATATACACACACACACATAATCTCATTCTTGTACAAGCATTCTCTCTCACACACACACTCACCCTCACACACACACACTCACACTCACACTCACACACACTCACACACACACAAATTTATACATAATATCACATGCGCACACACATAACTCCCGCACATGCTTGCTTTGCTCAATCTCTTGTCAGTGATTTGAACTTTTGTGTTGTGTGTGTAACTTTTGTGTTGAACTTTTGTGTTATGTGTTGAAGTTGTATGTTATGTGTTGAACTTTTGTGTTGTGTGTGTAACTTTTGTGTTGTTGTGTTTGTTTATAACTTTTATGTTGTGTATGTAACTTTTGTGTGTGACTTTTGTGTTGTGTGTAACTTTTGTGTGTGCGTGTGTTCCACAGGACATTGTGTCAAAGGAGGAGTTGCTGAACGCCATCAACCTGGTGTTCATCAACCGGGTGAACGAGGTGGGGGTGGACATCAACCAGTGCATCGCCTTCCCCCACACCTCCTCCTTGCTGCAGTTCGTCTGCGGCCTGGGGCCCAGGAAGGCCTCCTATATCCTCAAGGTAATTCACATACGCACACTCCCTCACACTCACACAGATACACATGCATACCAGCAAAGAGTCTAATGCAGTATAAAAATAATAATAATAATAAATAAATAAAAACTGGTTAAAAAAACCAAAAAAAAACAACAAAATTGATGAACATAATACCTGGATATCTGTCAGTCTCTTTCATCTGTGGTGAAGCAGAGAAATTTCGATTTAATTACACATACTTAACTGTGACCCAACTAGTGCAGACTCCGGCAGGGGTCTGACATTCCTGCCGGAAAAAGAGACTAGATAGAAAATTTCCTATCAGTATGGCTCTGTGTTTGGTAATGGACAAATTTCAGTCGGGTCTGGAAAAAGTGTGCAATTTGTTTGCTCGCATATGTGGGAACCCTGCAGTATGTGTGTTTGTGTGCGGTCTGTCTGAACAGATATTAAAGCAGAGCAACAGCCGCCTGGAGAATCGAACCCAGCTGGTGCAGCTGTGTCACATGGGGCCCAAGGTGTTCATCAACTGTGCTGGCTTCATCAAACTGGACACCAACAGCCTAGGAGACAGGTAAGCGCTGTAGGGTTATAGTTTTCAGTTTCTGCCTCTTGAAAAATGATCTGTGAAAGTCACGAATTTCCCTTGTCCTGTCGTTCAATAGATCATGAATACCTTTTTTTTTTCATGTTTGGGTCATGGGTTCAAATCTTGGTGGTGTTATTATTGTAGCACTGACAACTACATCGACATGCTGGATGGGTTTTAGGTTCAAACCTTGGTGTGTTGTAGCACTGATAAATACGTCAACATCTGGATTGGTCGTGGGTTCAAATCTTGTTGTGATGTAGCACTGACAACTACGTCAACATGCTGGATGGGCCATGGGTTCAAATCTTGGTGTGTTGTAACACTGACAACTGTGTCAACATGCTGGATGGGTCGTAGGTTTAAATCTTGTTGTGATGTAGCACTGACAACTGCGTCAACATGCTGGATGGGTCATGGGTTCAAATCTTGGTGTGTTGTAACACTGACAACTGTGTCAACATGCTGGATGGGTCAGTGGGTTCAAATCTTGGTGGTGTTGTAGCACTGACAACTACGTCAACATGCTGGATGGGTCGTGGGTTCAAATCTTGGTGGTGTTGTAGCACTGACAACTGTGTCAACATGCTGGATGGGCCATGGGTTCAAATCTTGTTGTTGGAGCACTGACAAAGTAAGGTTCATCTTCATCTTGATCAAGTTACCTTTGATTTTAATACCACCTGTCACCTTTTTCAACTCTTGTTTCGAAAAGGGACGACAGTCACAATTATGTCAATTCTAGCACTGACAACTACGTGGACGTGCTGGACGGGTCTCGGGTCCACCCCGAGGCCTACGAGTGGGCCCGCAAGATGGCGGTGGACGCCCTAGAATACGATGACACGGCTGAGGACGCCAACCCCGCAGGGGCTCTGGAGGAGATCCTGGAGTCTCCGGAGAGGCTGAAGGACCTGGACCTGGACGCCTTTGCTGAGGAGCTGGAGAGACAGGTACATAACGTGTGTGTGTGTGTGTGTGGCAGTGAAGTCATGATCGCTGTTTAGCATAGTTCAGCAGGGCACAATGGTTTCCTTCAAATAAATCAATAATCACAGCGTCAAGGGCTCAGCGTTGTTAGGCTCGGAACAGTGCTTTTCTTTTAATAATTTCAAAATCACTGTGTCTAGGGTCCTAGAACTTTACTTCCACTGGATTCAGAATCACAGTGTCTAGGGCTCAGTATAGTTAGGTGGGGCACAGTGCTTTCCTTCCACTGGATTCATAATCGCTGTGTCTAGGGCTTGGTATAGTTAGGTGGGCCACAATGCTTTCCTTGCACTGGATTCATAATCGCTTTGTCTAGGGTTCGGTATAGTTAGGTGGGGCACAGTGCTTTCCTTCCACTGGATTCATAATCGCTGTGTCTAGGGCTCGGTATAGTTAGGTGGGCCACAGTGCTTTCCTTCCACTGGATTCATAATCACTGTGTCTAGGGCTCGGTATAGCTAGGTGGGGCACAGTGCTTTCCTTCCACTGGATTCATAATCACTGTGTCTAGGGCATGGCATAGTTAGGTGGGGCACAGTGCTTTCCTTCCACTGGATTCATAATCACTGTATCTAGGGCTTGGCATAGTTAGGTGGGGCACAGTGCTTTCCTTCCACTGGATTCATAATCACTGTGTCTAGGGTTCGGTATAGTTAGGTGGAGCACAGTGCTTTCCTTCCACTGGATTCATAATCACTGTGTCTAGGGTTCGGTATAGTTAGGTGGGGCACAGTGCTTTCCTTCCACTGGATTCATAATCACTGTGTCTGGGGTTCGGCATAGTTAGGTGAGCCACAGTGCTCTCCTTCCAGGAGACTTGGAGTTTAGTCTCTGACCAAAGCTAGGCACCATATAAGTATCAGAAATAATAATATCGATAATGATAATCGCTGCCAGAGGTCCGTAAACACAAAAGCAGAGACACAATGGCAGCCTGTTGCACAAATGACTGTGTTTATAAAGCGCTTAGTGCTTGGGTCTGTGATGGAAGATAGGTGCCAAGTGAGTATCAGTTGTGATGTTGCGACCGTGTTTGTGGTGTTTGATTTGTGTTTGGTATGCAGAGATGCCAACTGATATCGCTGTGTTTTGTTAACGCTCAATCGCAGTTTCTTCCGATGTTTCACCAGTGTCAAAATTGTTTGGACAAGTTCATTTTCGACTACTTAGCATGGCCACATGTAAGTTTGCTGATGTGGCTCGGACTCCAAGTGTTCCTACCAAATTTCCTGATTGTTCCTACAAACACTTGACAGGGGTTGGCATCTGGGTATGTGGAAAGATTTCAGTCTGGTGTGGAAAGGGTCTGGGAAAAAGTATGGAATTTTGTTCTGGTGACATCTGTGAGAACCCTGGAATGTGCTTTTTTTTTTTTTAGGGTTACGGTGACAAGCACATCACTCTGTACGACATTCGTGCCGAGCTGAACCAACGCTACAAGGACATGAGGGTCCCGTACCGCTCCCCGACCAATGAGGAGAGGTTTAACATGCTGACGAAGGAAACTCCGGAGACGTTCTACGTGGGTATGTACTGAAGCTGATTCGTCATTGTTTGGAAATTTGACACGTTTTTTTGTATTGACGTTTGTGAAGACTTTGTGCTGGTATGTGCTTTATACTGTAGGAAAACCTGGATGTTTGATATGGAACTGAATGAGTACAGAAAGAGGCTCAGGATTTTGTGTGCGAGTAGAATCCTGGAAAAGTTTTTGAAAAATGAGAACTATTTCCAGGGATGGAAAAGTCTTGGGGGGAAAATATGTTTTGTCCTTGAGGGTCTTAGAATTTGATAATACCAGTGACCAGTATACCATATAACGAAGAGCTTGATACATTTTCAAAAACAACCAGTCGAGCATTGTAGCGAGAGGAATTTGTTTTATTCCTTTGGGCTTTGTTTTTGGTGTGTGTGGAAAATGTCCAGTCTGGTCCGGGAAGTAGGGATAGAATTTGTGTGGCCACACATATGGGAACTGTGCTCATGGGTTTCCGTGGTTTGTGTGCGTGTTTGTGTGTCGGGGCTCTTGTGCTTTTATGTGTAGTGTTGGGCCTGTGTACCTATGTTTGTGATTTCATATGTGTGAAACAGCATATTTGTTGCATGTCTGTTGTGCGTGTGTGTGTGTGTGTATGTGCTTATTTGTTTACTTATTTATTATTTTTATTATTGTCACTGTTATTCCTTTTTTTTTTCTTCTACATATGATTTTATTTCTTTATCTATTTGCATATTTTCATTGTATATTCTTTTTATCTTTTATACTTATTTTAATTAATTATTTCTTCATTCATTTAATGAATTATCCACTTATTTGTTCATGCTCCTTTCTTTCGTTTTTTTTTTCTTCCTTTGTTTCTTCTTCTCTCTCAAGGCCTGACCAGGAGCGTTGGGTTACGCTGCTGGTCAGGCACCTGCTTAGCAGATGTGGCATAGCGTATATGGATTTGCCCAAATGCAGTGACGGCGCCTCCTTGAGTAACTAAACTGAACTGACCTGCATGTGTGTGTGGTGTGGCAGGCAAGATGGTGATGACGCGCGTGGTGGGCATCGCTCACAAGCGTCCTCAGGGGGACCAGCTGGACCAGGCCAACCCTGTGCGAAACGAGGACACCGGCCTGTGGCAGTGCCCCTTCTGCCACAAAAACGACTTCCCAGAACTCTCTGAGGTGCGTCGTCGTGTCCTTCCCTCTCTGTCGTGTTATGTATAATTTTATTTATTATGTATAATTATGTGTATGTTTAGGTTAGGTTTTCTTAATCGTCTGATGAAAAAAAACTGAATGGTCAGCGTCGGAGGCATGTTCAAGGTTTATGTGCATGAATGTGACTGTACTTGTGCCTGATTTTCTTTTTCATGTATGCTTTGGTTTGTTTTTTGGTTGTTTGTGTGTGTGTGTGGGGGGGGGAGGGGGGGGGGTGCGTTTTTTCAGGTTCTACAGGGCGAATATTTAACAAGTTGGTTTTTTTTCGGCCCTGCTATGGCCCTGTGTGGTCGGCTAAATTGTAAGCAACAAAAGGTTTATGATAAGAATCTGCATTAAGCAACAAAATGTCTTAAGATCCGTATTGCCTTGTTGTGGTACCCCAGGTGTGGAGCCATTTTGACGGGGGCAACTGCCCGGGGTCTGCCGTGGGTGTGAGGACGCGACTGGACAATGGGGTGTCGGGCTTCATCCACATCAAGAACCTCAGTGACAAGCAGGTCACCAACCCTGAGGCACGCGTCCAGGTGAGAGAGCTTTATCTTTATCAGTGTGTTTGAGAGAGAGAGAGAGTGTGTGTGCATGAAAGTGTGGGTACTGTTTTATGAGCAGACTAAGAAGAAAAAATAAAAAGTAATTTTGAGAAATGAGCACTGTTCCTAATGTTCATGCAAAAAGTGTATTTTGATTCTGGTGGGCATAACATTTCAGATGAATCTTTTTTGCATTTCTGTGAAATTTGAGGAGTGAGCACTGTGCTTTTTTTGTCTGTGCAGAAAGCGTGTTATGATTTTAGCAAACATAATGTTTCAAGATACATGTTTTCTCTCTTGAATTTGAGGATGGGTCACTCTTGCTAAATGCTCATGCAAAAAAGTGTGTAATCAATTTTAGTGGACATGCACCTCAATTACAGTTGTTGTTTTTTTGTGTTTGTGTCCGTTTAAATCAAGCGTCTTAGTTTACCACTTTTCCCTTCCCTCCCTCTGATTGCAGCACGGTATGACGATTCATGCTCGCATTATCAAGATCGACATTGACCGCTATCAAGTGGAACTGACCAGTAAGACCTCTGACCTTGTCGACGCTGATGCGCATTGGAAGTAAGTGGATCCTGTGGTGAAACACGGTAACTAAACTGAATGCCTTGTGGGGGGGGGGGGGGGCTTGGCAGAATCAGGGGTTGGACTTCTGGTCCAGTGGTCAGGGTTCGAGGCCCCAGTTCTGCATAGCGTTGTGTCCTTGTGGAAGGTGGTTTACCCTGATTTTACAGCTATTTCCTCACTCCACCCACGAGTGAATGGCTAGCTGACGTCGATCATTAAAGGTTGAATGCAGCAAGAGAGGATTGGCGCTACCTCCCAGTGTCGAGTCCTATACAGAGTGGATATGAATTCACTGCCCCTGTGGTGGTAAAAAGGTGATGGGACCTTTAACCTGACTTTCTTTTGTAAAGAAAATGATGTTGAGAAAAGAGCGAAATATCAGAGCGGGTCCTGAATGGTGAGAAAAGGAATTACAAGCTACGTGTTCACTTCAAAATTATAAAAGGTCTTTGAATTGATCACCAGGGACAGTGCTGTTTATTTGCATGCTTGATATGTGGACACAGCGATCCAAGGACAACATACCATGTGTTAGCAGATTAAAAAAAGAAGAAAAAAAAGGTCACTGAAAACAGTGCTGTTTATTTGCATGCTTGATGTTTCAACAGAGTGATCCACGTATATTCTCATATATTCTCAAACAAATCATCTCTCTTCCCTTGCAAGTGTTCACATGATAGAGTGTTGTGGGTCACAGTAACTAAAAAAAATATTAATGGAATAGTCGATACAATAATCACTTTCACTTAAATATTAGCACAATATTCGTGTTACATTTGTTAATTGTACTCATGCTTCTGAGCAGTTTGCCACACACACATACTGCATTAGTGTCTACGTGTAGTCACACATACATGTTCATTTTTTAGGTTACAGAACATGTGTTAAAAATGAATAATTAAAGACAACTAATGTATGTCAGTTCCCAGTTATGACTTAAAAAAAAAAAAAAAACTTGGCAAAGTTTTTAACTCACCTCTGGTCATTTCCTGAGTTCTCAGGTGAACAGAAATCACTTCTTCTAGAGCGAACTGAGAAATACACCTTCTCTGTTGTAGAGTAAGGTCTGGTTCACCAATTACTTTGATCTGGGTGCATCTGCAAGCAAAAGCAGCTGCCATCTCATGTGTAGGGTAGAGCCTGTCCACAGCACAATCCTCTGTTTCAACATGGCCAAAAGTATATTCATCTTGGACGAGGGGTGTGTCTTCTTTGTTGTCGCACTCTGGTAGATTTAATTCAGACGATGAATCGGTGTCCGTGTCTAAATCTTGCACGTTCGTCAGTGTTTCTGGAAGCAATGCTTGCACATGATCCAGTTCTTCCTCGATTTGTTCGTCTTCCTTCGTGACTTTGTTGCTGTCATTGTTACTGTCCAGTGTACTTTCCGATGCCTGAAGGAAATAATGAGTTATATCAGTAATGCCTTGCATTGCTGGCATGCCAGCTGCAAAACCCTGATTATCTCATCTATCCTCCATGACTGACTTGTGATGATGAGTTGAGAAGACTTGTGGTAAACAACTTCGAGTTATTTCTCTTGAGGTGTTTTTAACCAATCAAATGAGTGTTGCCAGCTTGGTCAAGGAATCCCTTAGTCGGATTGGTTTAACGGGTAGCGTTTGTTTACCATATTTGGAGGAAGATTACGCAAAAAATTACACTTGTACATGGTAATGATTGAGTGAACCTTTTCGATGGGAAACTGCTGACTCTATTGATAGGTCATGTGTATGCATCACTCGTCAGGTTTTGTAGTAACATTTTCTCAAAGTTGACCGATTTTTCAACAAATTTCAGTCAAGTTTTTGCCCACAAGCTTTATAAAATGACAGATTTAACAACTTCATAGGTGGAGTCAAGCCATAAGTACTTCAAGATATGAATCTTAAGATGTTTATACTGACTGAAAATGTGAAAAACCGGAAATTGATGAAAATAGCTCACCAGCAGGTTTTCAAGCCCACAGGCCAAATCGCTCCCAACGACTTAAGGTGCCCTTGTTCGTGCAGCGTCACAGTTTGGTATATGGTCTCTGCTTTCAGACCCCAGAAGGACCTGTATTACGACTTCGAGTATGAAAAGTCTCTGGAGGACAAGGAGCAGGAGAAGAAAAAGCAGCAGGCCAGACAGAGTAAGTGGTTGTTGGCTCCTGGACTATTTTGGGGGGTCTTGTGCAGTCATAGAAATCTGGAAAAGTCCAGGGAAAATGAGATTGCCATTTCCAGGGCTAAGTCTTGGGGGAAAAATATGTTTTGCCCATTTTGGGGTCTTGGAATTCTGATAAAACCCTCAGTCTTTCAACAAAGAGTTTATACATATTAAAAAAAAAAGATAAAAAATATAATGAACAAATAAAAAGTGAAAATTAAACATTGATAGCAGGATATCTGCCAAGTTCTTTATCATTAGTGTATCATTCAGATTTTTATTTAATTACACATACTTTACCATGAAAATTTTCCTATTAAGTCTGGCTTTGTGTTTGGCTTGGAAAATGTTCAGTCTGGTATGGACTCTGATGTATAGACATGTTTTATTGGTTTAAACATTTATTAATGGCTGGGGAAAAAACCCCAATGAGATTGCATAAAAGTTGATATGCTTAGTTGCTTTAACTGTGAAAAACGCAACGACAACAAAACTGCACAATAGAAGTATATACGTTTGGCTTTCTTGCAGCCTACATCAAGCGTGTCATCGCTCACCCCAACTTCCGCAACATCGCCTACAAGGAGTGTGAGAAGGCCATGGCCTCCATGGACCTGGGGGACGTCGTCATTCGCCCCAGCAGTAAGGTGAGCGTCAGTCACCATGGGTCGGTCCTGTCTTCTTCCCTTGAGTCACTGTGCCATCACCCTGCACTGCAGTGTATTGCATTTATCTTTGTCTTGATAGATTTCTCTCTTCTGCAAGTGTATTTATTTTCCTGTCAAAGTGGGTTTTTCTATAGAATTTTGCCTGGGGCAACCCTTTTATTGTGGTGGGTTCTTTTAGTTTTACGTGTGCAAAGTGCTACGATTTATCATCTCATCCGAATGATTAGTGTCCAGACCACCGGTCGAAAGTCTAGTGACAGAGAGATTTAAACCTGTGTGATCACATTCCTCACTTCCTAAGTGGACGTTACCACTAGGCCACCGCGCCACAGTTATGGAATATTTCTGGAATATTTAAGGAAAATGGCAGTGGTGTTTCAAAGGTATTTGAAAGGTTGATTAATTTTTTGTGATTAAAAAAAAAAAGTGTATGAACGGTGGCTGTGACTGTGTTGTTTGTGGGCAGGGATCTGACCACCTGACAGTGACCTGGAAAGTGGCGGACGGCATTCTGCAGCACATCGACGTGACAGAGGAAGGCAAGGAGAACGCCTTCTCCCTGGGCAAGTCCCTCCTGATCGGGGATGAGGTCAGTTCTGGGGGAATCCTTCCCTTTCTCTTTCACTCCAGCAGTGTGGGGTTTTGTGGAGTGGGGGGGGGGTGTTTGTGGTGATCATAGTGAATAGAGGGCATGGAGGAGTTATAGGATACAATAATGCACAGCACAGGTAATACAATACAGCATAGCGCAGCAAAATAAAACACAGTGCAATTTTTTATTCATCCAGCTGGAAGTTAATTGTAAAATTATTTCTTCAGGTGATGGAGAGGGATGAGGGTGGACTGGAGGAAAGTCCAAATTTTTTTATTCCGTGAAAAGGAATAAGTCGACAATGACCTGTTTTCATCCTACCCTCACAAAAGATAATTCACAAGAAAGCGGAGTGAGAGGATGTAGTCATTGAAATGCACAGTTTTTCATTTCCCTGAATGGTATTGAGAAGGGGGGTCATGGGTTATTCCGGGAAGGGGGCGGGGAAGGTGCATGATTTAATACCGCTGGTGTGGAATGCTGATCAAATGACAAAAGGACAGTGATATTTTCCAAAGCAGAATTCCCCATCTCTTCATGGCCACAAGTTCATGAACATCACGTCACTGCTTTTATGTTTGTGGACATCTGGCAGTGATTAGTGTTATTATTGATACTTGCATAGCGGCTGTCTTTGGTCTGAGACCAAATTCTAAGCGCATCACAGAGTCCTTTGCACAACAGGCTGCTTACCTAAGGTACAGCTGACTGATATCTGCCTTTAGGCGATCATCATTTGTTTCCTGTGTTATTCAGTTACGCGCCCGCATACACATATATATTTGAGTGGATTTTAATGGAAATTTTGCCAGGAACAACTCTGTTCTGTAAGCAACAATGTCAGACTCTCTTGTTGCTGTGGGTTCTTTAAATGCACTAACATGGAACATCGAATGGCTGGCTAGTGTTTAGACTATCACTCGAGGTCACGTGGAGGTGTCAGACACTCTTGACAAGTGCAGGATTCGATCCTGGACCCTCAGATTCTCTCATCGCTTGAGCAGACGCTTTGCTAATGTGCCACACCCACCTTTCCGCTTACTCGTTGTTCAGTTGATGTGGTTTGGTGTGAGGAGGAAGGTGGCAAAATGGTTGAGACATTCAGCTGCCAATACTGAGAGTCCATGAGGGTGTGTGTTCAAATCCTGCTCTCGCCCTGTCTCCTAAGTTTGACTGGAAAACCGAACTGAGCGTCCAGTCTTTGGGATGAGACGATAAACAGAGGTCCTGTGTGCAGCACGCTGTTGGCATACTGAAAAAGAACCCATGGCAAAATTATGTAAAAAGAAATCCACTCTGAATGGTACATAAATATATAAGCATGCACTCGAGGCCTGACAAGTGCGTTCGGTTATGCTGTGTCGGGTGTCTGCCGAACAGTGAAGAACAGAAAGGAGGAGTCTGTGCTGTGCAGACTGCATGCGGGGCACACTTTTTTTTTTACTCATTCTTACATGTTGAAGGGGGAAGAGGCCCCTCGATGTATTCCCTGTGATGAGCCTCTCACCGTGAAACACGTGCTCCTTGACTGTTGGGATCTGCATGACGTTAGACACAGACATTACACGGCGGTTTCTTTGAAGACTTTGTTTCGTGATGTCCCTCCGTGGGCGCTGATGGACTTCTTAAAAGAAGTGAACATTTTTAACCAGATTTGAAGGCTCTAAACTGTGGAAGTGTTTTTTTTAAACTTTGGAGTGGAAAGTTTGAAGTGGTGACTCGTTTTAATTGTTTGTTGTTTTTTTATCCTTGTAGTAGTTATTAATGTGGCGATAGCCTTGAGATGGCCTTCATGGTCAGCGAGGCTCTAAGCACCATAATTTCATTTCATTTCAATTTCAAGCAGATGTGGTGTACCAGTATATGGATTTGTCCAAACGCAGTGACACCTTCCCTGAGTAACTGAAACTGGTGTTGCAGGAGTTTGAGGACCTGGACGAGATCATCGCCCGCCACGTTCAGCCCATGGCCAGCTCTGTGCGCGACATCATCGGCTACCGCTACTACCGTCCCAACGGGGACAACCGGGAGGCTGTGGACAAGCTGCTCAAGGAGGACAAGAAGAAGACCCCCTCCAAGTCAGTGCTCAGCTCTTGTCTTCGCTTTTTTTCTTTCCTTTTGTTTTTTTTTTTCATTCATTTATTTTTTAACCAGTATAGATATTATATTCACAGGGTTCGTACAGGTTTAAAAATTTGTTTGTTTTTTTCACTCATTTTTTTTTTTTTAACTGGTATGATTATTATATTCACAGGGTTTGTACAGTTTACTACACCAAGACCATGGTTCATGTGTTTGACTTTGTTTTTTGTTCTAGCAAAGAGAAACAAAGCAAAACAAAATGAAATAAAATGAATGACAAAAAGTTTTTAGAAACCTGGATTTTTTTTTTTTTTTTTTTTTTTTTTTTTTTACAGACTTTCAAGCACTCAAAGAAATATACTGGGGCACATTTTGTTTGCTTTTGGGATTAAGAAGTCTCTGAATATCCTGTACTCTTTGGAAGGCTGTAAAAACACCACCCTCAGTTTGTCTGTCAGTTCTTTTATTGTGTTATTGGTACTTATTATACATAGTGCCAATCTTCAGAGACTAAGCTCTAAGCGCTTCAGAAACACGGGGTCATTTGCACAACAGGCTGCTTTCCTGGATGGAGCTGACAGAGCTGCCTTTAAGGTTCATCATTTGTTTCCCGTATCAGTCAGTTGGGCTTCAGTCATGTGCATGCACACACATGTATATTATACCTGTTCTTTTTTTTTTTTTTTACCTTTCAGAATCCCGTACTACCTGAGTGCCAGTATCCAGGCACCTGGCAAGTTTCTGCTGTCATACCTGCCTCGTGACACCACACGACACGAGTATTTCACCGTCACCCCAGACGGCCTGAAGTATCGCCAGCAGATTTTCTCGTCCCTCAACACGATGCTCCGCTGGTTCAAAGAGCACTTCAGGGATGCTATTCCTGGTGAGTGATGACAGTGAGGTGACTTTTTAAACATGCTCAGGGCCTTTCTTCTTCTTCTTTTGTTGTTATATTTGCTTACGGTTATTGTTTTTTTCTTCTTCTTTTTTTTAAATCTGGGGATGATATTAAGTGGAATGGCTGACGTCCTAAGCACAGCCCACAGTCTTATTTGCCTTAAGGAGCATAGTGGATAAGAGACTGTCTTGAACTGTGTTGTTTTGCAAAGGTAGGGGGTTGGGGGGGGGGGGGGGGGATCAGATGTATATCAGAGCTTTGTGTTTAATGCAGTTGAATGTTTGTTTAGTTGAACAATCCTGATACGGCCTTATGTGGTTGGCTGGACTGTTTGCAGTAATGTCAAATATTTGACCTTTTATTTTAAGTGACGGTTGTTGTTTTTTTAGGAAGCAAAGAACTTAAAACGGGATTAACAGGGTGGTGTAGAATGAATTTTGTCTTGAAGCTCAATTATTTAACCCAGTAAGTACCCGTCAGCTTTGTTTATGCTTGTTAAAGAATTATCTGCTTCCTTTTTGTTTACACAAACTAGTAATGAAATAAAAAGTCTGGAGGGAACATGGTTGGAGGGGGTCGTGGGCAATTTGATTTGAGAACAAGGCAGAGAACTACAAACAATGGAAACATTGGGAAGAAAAAAAAAAAGTGACGGCAAAGAAAGGAGAAGTAGACTGAAGGAATGGGTGACTGTGGTTTCAGGAACTCCAGCCAGCACTCGCACCCCGGCTGCTGCCTCTGCTTACGCCACACCCAGTCTGAGCATGCAGAGTGAGTATTGTGTCACTGCTGTGAATGTGTTTGTAATACTGTTGGGGGTTTTTCTCTCTCCTCCCTGAAAAAGACTCCTGGACAGGCAAATAACCAACAACAAAAAAGAGAGAGAGATTGGTAAACTACAATGAACAGGCATAAAAACTTAAAACATTGTCCATGTGCGATTTCAGAATTATGCATTTGTCACTGTCAGAAATGCTAAAGCGGGAAAGTTGTTCAGAGAGTGGAGGATCATATGTTGGCCCTGCAAGGAACGCAGGCCATCAGAACACAGCGTTCATACAGGTTTAATCACACATACTTAACCGTGACCCAACTAGTGCAGACTCCGGCAGGGGTCTGACATTCCTGTCCTGTGCAAACTACTATCCGCCTATGCGGAGAAAATGAGAGAACTACGGCCGATAACCTCCCGGAAGTAGGTAACGTCCCCTTTGTCCCCCTGGTTATCGCCCTCTTTTTCCGGCAGCCATCTCGACACCTGTACCTGTGCACTTCATACGGCTAAGTTTTTCGCATTTTCTACCTGTCTATCGATTCTTTGGCGTTTCTGTTTTGTGTCCGATTATGTCTTCAAACAGGTCACACAATTATGTAGCCCGATTGGGAGATCGGGCTAAAATTAAGGCACGATCGCAATCGATTCGCGATCAGTCTGGGCCCTCTACCTCTGCCGCTCTCAGCAACGCCAACCCTACGCCACCCCCACTTCCTCCGCTACCTCCGGTCGACTCCAGACCACCACTACCCACTACGCCTCCTCCGGCGACTTCTACAGGTTTGCTTACCAATACACAGGTCAGTGGTGCCATTCACAATCCTTTTTTCGATTCGCGATCGGACTCGTCGCGATCCGCGATTTCTCGGCTCTGCCAGTCGGCAGTACCCGAGTCGACCTCCTCTATCCCTTTCCCCATGCCCTCAGTCTCAAGGGATTTTTGCACAAACCCTTTGGGGAAACAACGCAAGTCACTTGCTCTGGATCCGCACACTAGTCTGGGCCCTACGTGCGATGCGTCCGTGGTGGCGGCCGTGACATCGGATCACGAGCCCCCCACGCGGCATGCCTCGACCGTCTCGGATCCTTTGGCGACCGTGGCGTGTAGGGATGCCCTCCCATTGTGCAGGGAGGAAGGTGGACCACTAGGGGACACGCTTGCCCATACGCGTGCACCCCTCCCCTTGTCACGATTTTCCAATCCAAGGGAGGCAACTCCTGCTTCGGTCCCCTTATCGGTGACCGCCGCAGTTACTTCCCTTGCACCGTCACTGCCCCTTGCCTCCAGTGCAGGCGCGTGCACGGTTCCACCAAGCCATGCAGTGATGTCCACATCTGCCATTTCTCCAGCTGCTGCTGTTTCCCAGCCACAAACGGTCTCACAGCAAGCTGCTCAAACAAACAATCAGCAGCTCATTATCAGCTTGCTGCAGCAATTATGCTCCACTGTCCTTCCTGGTGCCACACCTTCTCCTGCTTCTGCTCCTTCTTCTAATGCAATACCACCACCCCCTGCCACCCACCAGCAGCTACCCTCCACTTCAGCAGGACACACTCAGAGCACCCAGGACAGCCACACTGGCCACGTGCCCAGCACACAGCCTGATCCATCACCCTATGCCACTGAAGAGACTTTTTCTGATGGTGACACAGACTCAGAGGAACCACCTTCAGAAGAAAACCAGTTGGTTTCCCTGCAGGAAGCACTAGGACACCTAGCTTCCTACACTCCAGACAGGGTGGAGACAATTCATGCACCGGGCACGCCTCAATCTTGCGGTGCTATGGAAATCATGGGCATCCACAGATCCTCCAATGGCCCTCACTATGCCCTCACACAGTCGCCCATGGTACTTGATGCCCTGCATAGTACGCTGGCACGCATCAGGGGCCAACCCATCAGCGAGGTCCCCTCTGATTCTGTACCCGATTTCCCCGCAGCAATGGGTCGAGGCAAATTCTTAAAAACCCAACCCAGACCCACTTCAAAACCCCCACTGTTAGCTCCGGGTCCTATCCCGCAAAGGCCCCTGCCTCTTAGGAGGACCTACTACTACTCCCAAACAATTCGCAGGCCAATCGCTCAGTCACAGTGACAGACAGATTCTTGATGGACCTGGAAGAAGCTGCAAGGTTGTCCCTTGAATCAACTGCAGCCATAGACAACTTCCTGGCGGGCCTTGCCACAGCACTGATGGAAACGCCAGCTGACCCACCAGCCGGCCTTGACATCTCGGTCTTCTCTCCCTTCGTACAGCAGATCGCCCAGCTCCTTATGCGCTCTGCCAATATACAAGCGCAGGCCTACATGGACGTGATTTTGGCCAGGAGGGACGCTGTGCTCGACCACTCTCCATACGTGCGTTCTCTGCCAGAACATGCTTCCCTCAGAGCGCTTCCTCCCGCCGACGGTTCCCTTTTTGGTCAAGGCTTCCCCACTGCGGCCATCAAACGCCGCGCAGACTTGGGTAGGGACCTTGCCCTCGGCGCAGGCCCTCTCCGCACTCAGGCACACCCACGGCATGCTCAACGGCATCAGCCCTACACCTTAAGGCGTAGCAACATTACCTCCTTCCGACCGCGCCCGCGCCAATCCACAACCTCAAACGCCAGAGCACAACCCAGGCCACAACCCAGGGGTCAGCCCAGACCGTACAGGCGCCAGCCGCACTCACTCCGCCCTCCACGCAGGCCAGCAACCAACTCCACTCCGGCCCACCCCCAATGACTTGCCCCCGCCCTTCACCCGCCACTCGCGCACCAACAGCCAGCAGGAAGCCTGTCCAGGCACATGCCAGCGTGGCTGTCTCTCCCAGCATGCGAGTGGGTCCTCCGGGTGATAGGGTCGGGGTTCCGCCTGCCTTGGCTCTCCTCCAAGGCACCTCTCACTCTCTCTCCTCCTCCCTTCCCCCCCCCTCAGGGCGACACAGCCTGCTCAGCCCTGCGGGACGAAATACTCTCTCTTCTCCACAAAGAGGCCATAGAAGAAGCTCCTCCTCTCTCCCCGGGCTTCTTCGGCCGCATTTTCGTCGTTCCCAAAACATCCGGCGGATGGCGGCCAGTCCTAGACCTTTCGCCCCTAAACAGATATCTCCAGCACAAATCATTCCGCATGGAATCACCTGCGTCAATCAGGGACTCCATCAGACAAGGCGACTGGGCAGTCTCCATAGACCTCACAGACGCTTACTTCCATGTCCTCGTTCACCCCAGGGACCGCAAGTGGCTCCGCTTCTCATGGGAAGGCAAGTCCTTCCAGTTCAGAGCCCTTCCATTCGGCCTGGCTCCAGCCCCGTGGGTCTTCACCAGAGTGGTCAGGGAACTATGTTTGGCCCTCAGGAGCAAGGGCATACGCCTGAGGGTCTACCTAGACGACTGGTTGATCCTCGCAGAGAGCAAGGCCCTCTGCCAGCATCACCTCAACCTCGTCAGGACCCAGTGCCAAGCACTGGGCTTTCTGATGAACACAGACAAATCGGAACTGGAGCCCTCTCAACAGTTCGAATTCCTGGGTATGGCGATCGATTCGGTATCAATGACCATACGTCCGGCCATGCCTCGCCTCCACAGGCTACACAGCCTCCTTTCTCATCTATCACAGGCAGCCTCGGCGTCAGCCAGGGAGCTTGCCTCTCTACTGGGCTTCATGGAGTCTCTTGCTGCACTGGTCCCCTTGGGCAGACTACACAAACGCCCATTTCAGCGCCACTTCCAGAACAGGTGGTCCCAGTCTTCTCAGACGTGGGACACCCAGATTCCTCTAGGCACATGGTTCTCACAGTCGACCCAGCGCTGGATGGACATGCAATGGCTCAACGCCGGGGTTCCCATCTCGAACCCAACTCCAGATGCAGAACTATACACAGATGCCTCCAACATGGGCTGGGGTGCCCACATGGAGAACCACACAGCGTCGGGGACTTGGTCCCCACAGCAGCAATCATGGCACATCAACAAACTGGAACTGGAGGCGGTCTCCCTTGCCCTCCAGCACTTCCTCCCCCACGTTTCGCGCAGGTCGATCTTGCTATGCACAGACAACACGACGGTAGCATGTTATCTGAACAAACAGGGGGGAGCTCACTCTCACCAGCTGTCCCTGCATGCGGAGACAGTCCTCCTCTGGTGTCAGGAGCACAACATCCACCTGACAGCACGACATGTCCCAGGCAAGCTCAACATTCTAGCAGATTACCTCAGCAGATCCCACACAGTGCTTCAGACGGAGTGGACCCTGTCACACTCAACACTTCAGCCGATCTGGGACCATTGGCACAAACCACATGTGGATCTCTTCGCCACAAGGTTCAACTTCCGCATCCCCACATACGTCTCCCCAGTCCCAGACCCGCAGGCCTGGGCCGTGGACGCCCTGTCGATCAGCTGGTCCAACCTTTCGGGGTACGCCTTCCCCCCACTGCCAATCATGGGAAAAGTCCTCAGAAAGGCAAGGCTGGAGAGTGCCGTCCTGATTCTCATCGCACCCCACTGGCCAGCACAGCCGTGGTTTCCCGACCTTCTCCACCTCACTCACGTCCCCCCACTCCGCCTTCACATCGGCAGACACTCCCTAGTTCAGCCCCGCTCAGGCATTCCCCACGGAAACCCAGAGGTTCTCAACCTACACGCCTGGCTACTGTGCGGGAATCTCTGTCAGCACTAGGCGCCTCTGATGACACAGCCGACCTCGTATGCAGGTCACATCGCAAAGGCACTCAAGGCGTTTACTCTGCACACTGGAATCGCTGGCTCTCCTGGTGCTCTACCCACTCAGTCAATCCCACACACCCATCCAACATGGACCTCGCCAACTTTCTCGCTTTCCTCTCCTCCTCCAAAGGCCTCTCCGCCTCTGCAGTACGCGTCCATCGCGCTGCAATCAGCTCCACTCTTCGGCAACTAGGCGGACCCTCTTTCTCAGATGACCCCCTGCTTAGGGCATTAGTCCGAGGGGCTTCCCTCAGCCACACACGTACATCCCCTCGGTCCCCTTCTTGGGACCTGTTTCTGGTACTACAATACCTCCGCAAGGCACCCTTCGAACCCCTTGCTATAGCTCCCTTCAAGCTACTCTCAATGAAGACACTCTTTCTCGTCTCACTCGCCTCAGGCAGACGTTGTAGTGAGGTCCATGCCCTCAGTGGCGTCACACAGGATATAGCCTTTGAGCCGGACGGATCTATCTCACTTAGGTTCCTCCCTGAATTTCTTGCCAAAAATCAGACTCCCGATACACCCTCTCCCATTCTTTTCATCAAACCGCTCTCTTCCATTCTAGCCCATGATGACGAGGATAGATTCCTCTGCCCGGTCAGGGCCCTGCGCATATACCTCAAAAGGTCGCGTCCTTTCCGAGCGTCCAAGCGACGCCTCTTCATTAGCTGGAACCTAGACCATCCACGTGACATTAGCAAAACGTCGCTGTCTCGATGGATAGTCAATGCGATCAAAGGTGCATATGCAGACGTAGGTTTGAGACTCGATGCCTCCTCAGCCAGAGCGCATGAAGTCAGAGCGTGGTCCTCCTCTCTTGCCCTGGCGCACTCAATACGGCTACAAGACATCTTAGATGCCGCTTACTGGAAAAATCCTGCCACCTTCATCGACTTCTACCTGAGAGACGTCGCACGCCTGCGGGATGATGGCTCAAGAGGCATCGCTTCTGTGGTAGTTGCACAGCAGGCTATCGCAGCACATAGACAGTAGAACAGGCTAGCCCGCCACCTTGTCGCGCTATTCTGCACTAGTTGGGTCACGGTTAAGTATGTGTGATTAAAAGGAAATTTTCTATCTAAAATTACGTTTAAATAACATACTTACCGTGACCCAAATTTAAGACCCTCCCGGCCTCCCCGCTTCCTGTTCTCCCTGCTCGCTGCGCTGCTGATGGCATATTGCCGTCAAAAGAGGGCGATAACCAGGGGGACAAAGGGGACGTTACCTACTTCCGGGAGGTTATCGGCCGTAGTTCTCTCATTTTCTCCGCATAGGCGGATAGTAGTTTGCACAGGACAGGAATGTCAGACCCCTGCCGGAGTCTGCACTAGTTGGGTCACGGTAAGTATGTTATTTAAACGTAATTTTAGATAGAAAATTTCCTTTTTAACAGTTTTTAAGAATTTGTTTGAAGGAGAGAAAAAATGGCATGCCTTTTTAAAGTTTTTTTCAACTGTGAGGGTCTGCGTTCAAGTCTTGGTCTTGCCCTTCTTCCCAAATTTGACTGGAAAAATCAAACTGAGCATCTATTCATTCAGATCAGACATAATTCAAGGTCCCATGTGCAGCATTTACTTGGCACACTGAAAAAGAACCCATGGCAACATCAGTGTTGTCATCTGGCAAAATTCTGTGGAAGAGATCCTCTCTGATAGTTGCACAAGTACATATATCCATGCACTCAAGGCCTGACTAAATAGGCGCATTGGGTTGTGCTGCTGGTCAGGCATCTGCCAAGCAGATGTGGTTTTGTGGTGTGTCTGAAAGAACTCGGTGACAAACTGCAAGAGCACAGCGACAGATGGTGAGAAACTGAAAACTGTTGACAGGAATGACGCCAGGCCGGTCGCAGGGACGACAGATGTATGGCAGTGTCCCTCAGGCCACGCCCCAGGCTGCTGCCACTCCGTCCTTCTCGTCCCGCGGCTTCCCAGGGGCCTACGGCGCCAACCTCCACTCAGGCTTCCAAGGGGTGAGTGCTGCTCTGGTTGTTTGCTTATATGTGTGTGTGTGTGTAGAAGTGATTTTTTTAGTGTGTGCGTTTCGTGATGCTGCTGTATTTATTCTTGGTTGTGTTGTAATGTATTCAGTGTTACTTTTATTGTTTCTTGTCAATGTGGGTTTTGTTAGAACATGTCCGTAGAATTAGAAAAATGTGAACAGAAATAAGTGAACAGTAAAGTATTGACCATGATAAACTGTTTCACATAGTTACAAGTGATTCTGAAATCTTGCGTTGGTTTAGATTTACAAATATCACACTGATGATACCCAGCACTGATTGACACTGACAGACATCACACTGATACCCAACACTTACAGACACTGACACACACCACAGATACCCAGCACTGATTGACACTGACAGACATCACACTGATACCCAACACTTACAGACACTGACACACACCACAGATACCCAGCACTGATTGACACTGACAGACATCACACTGATACCCAACACTTACAGACACTGACACACACCACAGATACCCAGCACTGATTGACACTGACAGACATCACACTGATACCCAACACTTACAGACACTGACACACACCACAGATATCCAGCGCTGATTGACACTGACCGACATCACACTGATTGATACCCAACACTTACAGACACTGACAAATGTCACTGATACCCAACACCAATTGACATGACAAATATGACGGTTACCCAACACTGACACTGTCAAACACCACTGATACTCAACAGTGGCATTGACAAATATCACACTGATACCCAACACTGATTGACATTGACAAATATCACGGATACCCAACACAGACCAACACCATCGATACCCAACAATGATTGACATCAACAAACACCACTGACACCCAGTATCCTCACTGTGTTGCTCTGTGTGCGCATACAGCCGGTGGCCACCCCAATGATGACGCCCATGATGACCCCCTCATCCTTCGTGCCTCCCGGGGGAGGTCACCTGGCCACCCCGGTGGGCGGTTCGGCCGCCACCCCGTCCTACCAGCCCACCCCCCGCAACGCCTGGCCTGGGGCCACCCCTCGCACTCCGGCCGCCCGCACGCCAGCCACCCGCACCCCAGCCCTCGCCTCACGCACCCCGGCCAACCTGCCCACCCCCATGGCCCGCACGCCTTCACGCACCCCACTGCCGGAGGTCTCCCCAGCTATGGGCAAGCAGCCGACATCGTCGTCCTCGGGCGCATCCGGTGCGGGCACGGACTGGGCGCGTGCAGCCGAGCTGTGGGCCAAGCAGCGTCAGAGTGAGCTGGCGGAGCTGGGTGGGGGGACCAGCAGCCCTCGGGGCTCCTCCGCCACTCCGAGGGGCACCCCCCGGGGCACCCCTCGCTCCACGCCGCGCTCCAAGAGTCCCCGCGCCTCCTCCTCCGCTTCCCCTGCACCTGTGGCGTCCACATCCTACAGCCAGTACGGCGGAGGGGACTCGCCGCAAGGGGACGGCACGCCGCTCATCGATGAACGCTAGTTGTGTGCTTGTGCGTGTGTATGGGGGTGCGATTGATTGTGCATATTGAATGTGAGAGGCGAAAGCGAGTGTTGCTCTAAGAGTGCATGGTGTAAGTGGGTTTGTTTTTTGTGTGTTTTTTTGTTTTTTCTTTCTTTTTCTTTTGTTAAAGGTGACTGATGTGGATTCTTTTTTTCTTTTTCTTTTTTTTGTGATGGCATGAAACTGACCAGCTGACTTGGTGGCTAAAATGGTCAAGGACGCTTTGGTAAATGTGCAGAATGTGATTGGGACTACTCGGTTGGTTTGCTGAAACTTGACTTGTTTTGTGAGTTTGTTTTCCCCTGGAAGCTGAGGGGAAATCTTACGTTAAACAAGGTATTGGTAACATTTCTGATACCCGCACTGCAAAGACATTTTTCTTGTTTTGTAGACCAACTTATTTGCATTACCAGAGCATAGTCACTTCATGTCAAAGGACAACTTTACTACCATAAAACTATGACATCTGAATTTGTGTTTGCATGTGTCGGATGTGCTGGTGTTTGCATGTGTTGAATGTGCCTGTGTTTGTTGGATGTGCATATCCATAATGTCTGAAAGTTGGCGTCTGTCCCCACTCAGCAGTATGCTTATCCTATTTCTAGTGCTGCCGAAGAGTCATTTAGACAGAACTGCTGACATCAGCCAGCTTAACTGAACCTAAAGGGAGATTGTGTGTATGATTGTAGGAAAGCAGAGGTTTGTGTGTATGATTGTAGGAAATCAGAAGTTACACTAATTCAAGCTTTTAAAAAAGAAGAAACATTATGGTTATGGTTGGGTTGCAAGTGCATACACAGTATTGTTCTAAGGAGCATCTTCTTTGTTAGATGGACAACCTCAGTCTCTGCGGTTCTGAGTATTCTGATAATTTTAGTTTTAATTACACATACTTAACCGTGACAATTTTAGTATTCTTAATATTCAGATAATTTTTTGCAATGATAGATCTCGTCTCTAAATTCCTCACTCGATAAGGACTTTACTGCTATGCTATTGCTAATACTGAAAGAATGAATAGATATGTTACATTCCAAAACAAAAGAGAAGGTATGGAGGGGAAAGGAGAAAATGTGAGAGACATTCAGATCTGAACACAGACTGGGGAGGCCAGTCAGTTTGTTTGATGTGGGGATTAGGACGAGTCAGTCCAGAGGGGAGGGGGGGGGGGGGACCTATGGTGCTAGCATGAAATAACTGACCCTTTCTCAACAGAGAAAAAAAATCATCTCTGTTATTTTGCAGTTGGTCATAAGTATTGCATAAGTTGAAGCAAATTTTATGTGAAGGCAGAACAAAGGGATTCGGGTCATTCTTTGACAGCAGCAGTATACTCTTTGCCTCATGTGCAAACTGTTATAAACATGCATTGGTATCTCAATTGTGTAACACTATTATCCGCATGTAATTTATCTTTTGGTGTGTGTTCATGTTCAGCAGTTTCTGCATGAGTGTGTGTGTAAGTGTATTGATATTGAAGAAAATGACTTGAAGCTGTGGAAATCTCATTGTGAAAATGATAATGAATAAAACAAAAACTGAACATTTCATAGGAATTTGGCATGTTTTTTGTACACATGAGAACAAAAGAGTAATGTCTCTTGTGCAGCCTTACCTCAATCAAGAAAAATCTCTTCAAGCTGGTATCCTTAATAATTTTCTTAAAAGAAACTCTGAGAAAATCCAGAGCTGTGCTGCAAGACTAGTATTTATGCATTATAACAAGCAGAAAAACCCATATAACCCCTCTTCTTGAGAAACTACACTTGCTGTCAATCTCACACAGGATGGCTTACAAACTAGATACCAAATTTTTTGTCATAAATCATACTGCACCCTCACACCTTTGTGACTCACTATACACCCCTGGATCTTTGCGCTTGGCTGCTGATGGTAGAGTGCAGACAGTTCCTCAAAGAAACAAAAAATCCCAAGGTCTGTCTAGGCCCAGTGGTACTGTATGGAACAAACTCCCTTCTTAGTCTGTCATATGAATTCCCCAGTTCTCTCAAAACACACCTCTTCCATTCTGTCATCCACCTCTTACTTTTAGTAATGTGCTTATTTGGCTTCTGTAAGTCATATGTGGAGGTGCGTTTTTTGGCTGCATGTTTTTGTGTGCACGTTTTTTTCATGCAATGAGTAGTTGATAAATATTTGTGTTTTTTTTGTGTGTGTGTGTGTGTAAACACCACAGACTCCCCTGACTTGGAGGTGTCAGCATCAATCTGCACATGGGATTCCTGCTACTACAACAACAACAAAAAAACCACTAGAAAATGCCTGGGGAAGAAAGAGGGTTGGCTTGGGGGGTGGGGGGGGGATGTTTACCAGTACATTCATAGATAATCCAAAGGTTTTTGCTCACCAGTTTGTCGAACAGGAACTTGAATGCAGGAAGTGAAACAATGCCATCTTTGAGCTGCCCACATTGATCAGCTTTTTGTTGTTTTATGGTCACAGTATAGTTCTAAGTCTCAAACGTTCCCTGTCTTCATCATGACTTTAGGCTTCAGTAAGTTGTAACAAAATCACAATACATTGTCGGGCACAGTATTCATTTTTTTTTTTTTTTTATAATCACTTGGACAAGTTCAAAACACTGCAAATTGAAAGTCAAAAGTAACAGTTCAGAAACTGGAAAATTATTTCAAACACAAAAGTCTGAGCATGGAAGTCTGTGAAATGCCAACACCTTGTTTTGAAAGATACATGAAGTTTTTTAACAGTATTATAATCTTTGATGTGGTTTTTTTTTTTTTGTTTTTTTGTTTTTTATAGTTCTGAGGCCAAGTGCAGTATGGTGGAAATGGAACACATATCATCTGAAGCAGCTCACATCTGCAAGCATTTCTTTTTTTCTTTTTAAATCACAATTTAAATCAAGAACTCTGTGTGTGGTATCACTGTTGATAGGTATGGTAGGATAAAAGACTTCGGGGAAAACAAAACAACATTCCCAGTGTTTTGTGCCTTGGGGGGGGAAAAACACTCCCTGTGGATTTTTTTTTTCTAGGAAGAAAGCACACTCATTAGAAAATTAACACTCATTTCATGCAGAGAAAATAAAAAAGACCTAAGGAGAGAAAGAAAACACTCCCCAAAACAGTGTGTTTCTACATGATGAATAGATCATAAGATATGTTCATCTGATCTGTTGTTATGCGTTCTCTTGAGCTGTGGAGTTCAGTATCAAGAAGTTGTCTAGAGTCATGAAAGACAGTTGCAGAGTGCATAGGATAGACAGAAAAGTGATCACAAAAGGTGCCACAGCCATCATAAAGCAAACGTTGGTTGTTGGGAAATGGGTCCTCGGACGGAAACTCTGACAGGGCCAACAGTTAAAGACAGCAAGATGAAAGCGGCCTTGGCAAGTCATGTTGTACATGCTGTCCATCAAAATGAGACATGACATCTTGTATTCCCTTGATGGCAAGATGTTGAGGCAAACAATGTATCAGGTTAAGATCATGCATCGTAAATCCACGGCCAGCAAAACCTACAGGTCATGCCCACTACCTAGTCACTTTTTACAGCCAGTACCAGCAATGATAGGGAGAAAGGCCTCACAGCCAGTGACTGTCACAAAAGTAAGTGGAACCTTCATCATAACAGCCATTCCCTAGAGCCAGAGATTGTTGGATTTTATCCTCCGCCATCTAAAACAACACACCAGAAAATGCCACATTGAGAAAAACAAAATCAAATGCAGGGTGCTTGAAAACTGGCTGGCCACGTAAGATGCCTTTCAGGAAAAAAAAATTTTTGATTATGATGAATAAAACAAAGTTTCTTACAGAAGTGTACTTGCATACCCAGCCCAACAACAACAAACAAAAGAAGAAAATAAATAGATAAAATAAGATGGAAGAAATGAAGATTCGATGGGGACATAAAACGGCCGAGAGGTCTAGGCAGATAAACTTGCCAGTTCCAGTTCCTACACTACTACTACAACTACTACTAGGCCGAAATGGAAATAATTAGCACCAAACCAAAGCAAACACAAACAACAGTTGGTATCAAGATTTTTGTTCCGTTTGAGCTCTGTATCTGTGGAGATTCTCTCTCTCTCTCTCTCTCTCTCTATCGCAGTCGCCCACACCACCGACATCTGCACAAATAATATTTTTTGTTGTACTATAATACAAACAGAAGAAAGCTACAAGCGCTTTACAAATCCAGTACTCAGATGAATCGAGTAAGCGCATAAGATGAAGTAGAAACATGTAAAAGAGTCATAACTTTTTTTTTTCTTTTAATGTAAAAATCATCGATATCTTAATTGAGCACAATATTTAAAACCCACAACTGAAGTAACTTCACCACACTTCAGTTTTCTTGCTGAGATAATGAAATCGTCATGATTCTGCATCTTCCTTTGGTTTGTCAGGAGTCTTTCTTCGGGAAAGCCTGTCACCAATATCGAAGAGGATCTCGAGCAGTTCACGGCGAAAACTCTTATTTAAGATGATGAAGAGAGCGGGTTGCACAATATCACAGGTGAAGAAAAGCAAATAACATATTTCCTTGAAGAACAACGTGTACATCGTTGAACTGGAAAAAAAAAAAAAAAAAAGAAAGAAAGAAAATCAAAACGATTACACGCAAAGTGGTAAAATCAAATGTACACATACTTAAAGAACTTGCATAAAACTAATGCCTCCACAGAGATAGAGGGCCGGGGGGGGGGGGGGGGAATAAGATCGCGTCTACCTCCCCTCTTTCAGACATTGTGCGTGGAACTACCATGTATGTGTTTATATGTTGCATGGCCTTGAAAATGTTTGAGCATGACAATGGGAAGAAGACAAGATTACAATGGGGAAAAAAAAAGAGAGAGAAAAGACAGAATAAAGAGATGAAAGAAGAAAAAAGAAATTAAAAGAGAACAGAAAGGAGAAAAATGATGATGGAAGGAACAAAAAGAAAAACAAAATGAAAAAAAGGAAGGAAAAAAAGAAAGAAAAGGAAAAAAAAGAAAAAAAAAAAAAAAAAGCGGGAAAGAGCCTTCCAAGAATTCTGAAACTATCCTGCTCATTTGCAGAAATTTTACGCATCCGCTGATTTCTCCCAAAGAAAATTTAAATTTAGATAAAAAAAAAAAAAAAGATTACATGCAGACCAAATGATCTCACACTGAATTTTTTCTCCTTTTTTTTTTTTTTTAAGTTACAAATCACACAACACACTCGCATTTATAAAACTGTGCGTGTTTATTTATATTTGAATTCAAACCGCATACTGAATCTTTTCTCCTTTTTTTTTTTTTTTTTTTTTTTAAGTTACAAATCACACAACACACTCGCATTTATAAAACTGTGCGTGTTTATTTATATTTGAATTCAAACCGCATAATGAATATAGCTGAAGAACACATCACTAAGTGAATAAGTTTCAGTTTCAGTAGCTCAAGGAGGCGTCACTGCGTTCGGACAAATCCATATACGCTACACCACATCTGCCAAGCAGACGCCTGACCAGCAGCGTAACCCAACGCGCTTAGTCAGGCCTTGAGAGTGAATAAATCTCTTCAAATTGAGCCGTGCGTTTTCGATAAATGAGAGAAATAGAACTACGGTTTTACGGACTAATATACACACAAGAAAACAAATCTGCTGTCTGTTTCCCCTGATTCTCACTAGCTACCAACTCCCATCCCAGAATCTTTACAGCCAGCACCATGATATTGATTGCCAATTGATTGATGTGGATATGGATACTTATATACTCCCGGCGGCTCTCTTATAGCGCCTATCCTTGGTCGGAGACCAAGCTCTAAGCGCTTTACAAACACGAAGTCATTTGCACAGCAGGCTGCATACCTAGCTAGAGCTGATTGACAGCTGCCATCAGGCGCTCATCATTCGTTTCCTGTGCCATTCAATCAGATTTCAGCTACGCACACATACACACTCAGACACACATGTACCATTTTACGCGTATGACCTTTTTTTCTTTCTTTTTTTTAACCTCGCCATGTGGGCAGCCATACTCCGTTTTCGGGGGTGTGCATGCTGGGTATGTTCTTGTTTCCATAACCCACCGAACGCTGATATGGATTACAGGATCTTTAACGTGCGTATTTGATCTTCTGCGTCCTTATACACACGAAGGTGGTTTAGGCACAAGCAGGTCTGCACACAGGTTGACCTGGGAAATCGGAAAAATCTCCACCCTTTACCCACCAGGCGCCGTCACCGAGATTCGAACCCGGGACCCTCAGATTGAAAGTCCAACATTTAATCCTATTGCCCGCAAGCTTCTCCCCACACCCACCACAGCAAGATGGCAATCCTTCGAGTATCTCTCTGCTGGTAATCAAAGATGGAGCAAGTCCTTGAAATAAAAGTGAAAAGGAGGTGACAGGAAATTGGGTTTGATTTGGAGGACAACTACAGTCTGAAATGAGCGACTACTATGTATGTTTTAGGGCTTGTAACCGATCAGTCAGATATGCTGAACAAAGCGGTGACGAAACTGGAGTCACAGAGGAGAGATATTCCAATGAAGGCGACCCAAAGGCTTCAAAGCAGTATCCTTACAATGAAGTACGAGAACGAAGAACGAAAACGAGCTTGAAAAAAAAGCAACAAAAAAACAACAACAACAACAACATAACAGACTTATGACAGTGTTTCATGGTGGCCATTTTGTATGCATTATTTTGACACTCCAAGCGTGTATGTACAGACCTGTTTGGTTTTTGTTGTTTGGGAGGGGGGGGGGGGGGCTGCATCTTTTTTTTTTTCCCCGAACTTTCCTCTTTCTTTCTTTTACTTGTCAACACACTTTAACCACGGTCTTCACACCCACATTAACAAACAGCTTTCGCTCATTTTTCCCCCCCTTTTATCTGGCGCATCATTAATTTTGCCCGAGGGTATCTTGCGGAGTGGGATCCAGGAATGTTCCACGACTGTACACATTTTGTCTATTGCTCCAGTGTGCTGCTGCTTGCATTCTTTGCGGGTGTAACAAGTAATCTTTTTTTTTCTTTCTGGGTTTATCATCGCCGAGGTGTGAGTTGCGGTGTTAAACTTCATATCCTCCCCCCCCGCCCCGTCTTTTTTCTTTCCTTCTCACCCTCGACATCGATACCCACTCCTCTCCAACCTCTCCCCCCCCCCTCCCCTCCCCCACTCGCTCTCTCTTCCACCCCCCTACCCCCACTCGCTCTCTCTTCCACCCCCCCTACCCCCACTCGCTCTCTCTTCCACCCCCCTCCCCCACTCGCTCTCTCTTCCACCCCCCCCCTACCCCCACTCGCTCTCTCTTCCACCCCCCTACCCCCACTCGCTCTCTCTTCCACCCCCCCTACCCCCACTCGCTCTCTCTTCCACCCCCCTCCCCCACTCGCTCTCTCTTCCACCCCCCCCCCTACCCCCACTCGCTCTCTCTTCCACCCCCCCTACCCCCACTCGCTCTCTCTTCCACCCCCCCTACCCCCACTCGCTCTCTCTTCCACCTCCCTACCCCCACTCGCTCTCTGTTCTACCCCCCCTACCCCCACTTGCTCTCTCTTCCTCCGCCCCCTTCATCCCCTTTCCCTATCGCATTTCCTGTGTAAAGTTGTGGTGTGTGTGTGTGTGTGTGCGTGTGTGTGTGTGTGCAAGCGCGCGTGTCAATGTGCGTGCATGCGCGCAGTCGGCTGAACTACTACTACTACTACTAATAATAATTATTATAAGCAATACACTGTCAAAACATCCAACCACTACTAACCTTGAAAGCTCCAGGTCGAAGACCTCGTTGAGAAACAGGAGGACGATGGCCATGTAGCTGATGAAGAACCCCACAGACTGGCCCAGGTAGAAGAGGAGCGAGCGCATGAAGGGCATGACCCCTCGGCTCTCCTGGTGGTAGGTCAGGGAGTAGCGCCACGATATGGCCTTGTGCGGACTGGCACGACGCGCCTTTTTCACCGCATTCCACATGGTGCTGGCAGACGTCTCCCCACCGTGCTCGCCTTTCGCCTCGCTGGCGGGCTGTTCCTTCGTCGTCCGGTTGGTGGAGCCCTGGAAACACAGTCCAGCAAGAACAACAACAACAACAACAACAACAACAACAAAAAGATATGACAAAAAGCAAAAACATTTAAAAAAAAAAAAAAAATTTAGGATGATTGATAAGCACTAGTATTCTTATTCCCTCTGCCCCATCCCCCCTTGCCCCCAGTATCAGTCATGTGCTTGTCATAAAGATGCACTGTTGCACAGCCTGTTTTCACACACACACACACACACACACACATGCGCGCGCGCGCATAAACACACACTCGTTCGATCATGCACTCATACTCACAGATACCTGGCATTTACTCACAGACTTCCTAACCACCACTCCCCCCCCCCTCACTAGTCCACACTAAATCACTTAATCATCAATTTGTTCTAAAGGCTGTGTGTATTGTATTGTGTATTGTATTGTAACAAACAAAAACAAACAAACAAACAAAGGACAACAACTCACAGTGCGCTGAAGTTTGTTTTCATTGTCGAATGTGTCCACATTTGCAGAGGCCTGACCCTCTTCGTTGCTGGGTGGCGGCTCCTCGCCTGTCCTCGTGTTTTGGGAAACGTTCTGAGTCACAATGGTGGGATCCAACACAAGGGCGGCTTCTCTCCCGGCGGCTCTCTTTCGGGAACATCGCGCGTGCCTGGCAGGCTGCTGGGAGTCTGTTTGTGTCAGATCGTTGTTCTCTGCTCCCATCGCCATCGCCTCGGGAATCGCCCCATCCTCTGGGCAGTGGGCCATAGCGAATGTGAAAGACCTTGTGTGCCGTGGTATGTGTGCTGTGTGATACTGTCTTCTAAGTTGTTTCGACAGGGTGGTTGACTTGAGTTCTTCTTTGTTGATCTTGTCAGAATAATGCCGCCCTTGTTGTGAGCAACGTCCAGCCAACGTAGGCCTTTGGGGTCTGGTGAGGGAAGCATAAGGCAAACCTCTTGATTCTGGAGTGGCCAGCAATAAGCTCAAGGGCTGTTGGTTTTTCTTTCTCGTTGTTGCCCAGTGCGTGTCGTTTTCTTCACTGTCGGCACTGTTGGATCTGTCCTTTGGCTCTGACCTTGCTGGGTCTGTCGAGCTTGCATCGTCTGTGTCAGAGTGCTGGGGAGTGAACGTCCTTTGGAGGAGTAAAGACGGCACACTGATACAACTTCCCTCGGAGTGTCGTGTTTTACTCTTCAGAGATTCAGCCTTGTCAAGTTTCAGACCGAAGACGGAGCCAGTGTCACATGAACCCTTTTTTCCCAGGGGGGCTGCATGTTCATCAGGTTCCTGGGAAACCTGCTGTATGCTTGGGCCAAATAAATTAAAGAACGGCTTTGCTGAGAATTTTCCAAGAGAACTGTTCTCCTCGTGCAAACCGGTACCGTCTGTGGCATCTCCTACAAACTGCATTTGACCTGATCCCCGACCCGCAGACCCTAGATCTGCCTTATCCACGTCACTGGGGAAACTATCTTCCAATCTTTTAAAACACTCTTCCTCCGAGCCCCGTTTGGCGATGAAGGTGGGGGGAGCGTCCTGATCGTGCCACTCAGTCTCACTCCTTTCCAGCACGTCCGACCAGGTGTTGTAAACATCTTCCGAGCTCAAGGTCTGCATGCATTCTTGTAAGTCCGCGAAACTGGGAGTAACCCGCAACGAACACGCATCTGACATGGGAATACTCGGTTTGGATGACTGTGTGCCTATCGGTTTTATTTTCCTCAAGGTAAATACGTAGATTATGACGGTGAGTACAGTGGCTGATGAATACAGTGTAATGAAAACCCACAGATAGAGCCTGACCAATGTAGAATGTTCATACCTGGAACAGAGGATTGTAGCCACATTTTTGATTCATGAAAAACAACAACTAACATTTGATAAGTACAATCAAGGAATTTTCTGGCTGTCCACAAAATTTCAAAATATGCTGCCAACAAGAGTGCTTGTTTCCATGAAACTGAAACAATGTACGTTTGTAGTTCACACACACACACACACACACACACACACACACACACACACACACAGATATATATATATATAGAGAGAGAGAGAGAGAGAGAGAGAGAGAGATACATGTGATAATATATAACACTTTACACGTAATTATTTCATGATGTTTGAAATTCAAACATTGTAAAACAAATTTCTTATTCTGATTCATTTGACACTGCATACATATTTGCACAAGCATACAACTATTCAATTCTTTTGCGGCATCTATCTTCAAGCGGCACACAATGGTTGGGGCTCTATCTTCAAACGGCACCCAATGGTTGGGACTCTAACTTCAAACGGCACACAATGACTGGCCCTCTACCTTCAAACGGCACACAATTTTCTAAGACCATCTCACCCAGCTATGAGCGAGCACCGTTCAGTGTTCAGGAAAACGAGAGGGACATGCTTTGCCTTCTGGTCATCCAAGGAGATGAACAGGCTGTTGTAGTTAGGGATGGACACGATCCCGGCAACCACTATCGCCCCCACAGGCATGGCCGCGATTTTGGACATGGCCATTATTTTCGACGGGTGTCTCACCTGTATAGAAGAATCACACACACACACACACACACACACACACACACACAAAGTCGCCGGCACAACTGGTAGTGAAACCACTGGGTATACATACCGTTTGATTTTCAAAATGTCAAGCTCTACATTTTCCCCCCTGCCGGGTCCATAAATGTGTGGATTGTAATGACAGTACTTCTAAATAGTTACCACTGTGAAACTTGAATCACGAGGAAAATCAAGTCATGTGGTTGCAACCCATCCGACTGCAAAACTGGTCATTTCATATCCGTCAGTTCTTAAAATTATTTGAAGAAAAACGTGTCGTTTTTTTTCTCTCAGTTGTAAAGAAGGCTCTTTTCTTTCAAAACATACATCATACATTCGCTGCCATTGTCCGTATATGCGGATGTCTTCGGACAAAGCGTTCGATGCGAATGTCCGCATATGCGGATTTGGATTTTGAAAAGTCACGCTGTTGGAGTGACGTGTCGGATACGAAATTTAAAAGCAGAACTGATTCTTAAGTTATCTCCGGCCAACTTTTCATTCACACACACAGCGTGTGTGCAGTGACACGCTCATTAGCAGACGACAACGAAGCATAGTTGTTTGACAAGATGGCGTCGCGTCGAAGTGTTCGACACGGTTGGAGGGGTCAAACGCAACACAGCGTTGAAGCTACTCTGGAAATGATCCAAACTGAAGGCTCCGATGTTGAAGGAGATAATGTTGATTCGTCGGACAGTGATTTTGAACCATATCCCGATGAACTAGAAATAGATTCGGCCGCTGAAGAGGGTGTTTACAGTGGAGAGGAAAGCGAGTGCTGACCAATGGCCAGCTGACCGACACTGACAACGAAAATTTTAATCACTGAGGAAACGGACGACTTTGCTGGTGTTTTTACCAGTGATTGGACTGAAAATGGTGAGTGTGTATGTATTATATATATATATATATATATATATATATATGTGTGTGTGTGTGTGTGTGTGTGTGTGTGAAAGAAAACAATGTCACATGCTCAGGTGTACAACTCTGTGTGTGTGTGTGTGATTGCATGCATAATTATGTTTACTTATTTTCTGTTTTACTTGTTCATTTGTAGAACAAGGTGCTGTAGAAATGACAGTAATAGTACTAATACTGATAATACTGTCATTATTGTTTGTAATATTGTAAAATAAATAAATAAATAAATAAATAATTCTAAAGTGGTTTTCCATGACTACATGTAAAAAATCTTACCACATTATGCTTCCATTCACATAAATATTTAGAATAAACAAGAGAATAAGCAAACAAATAATTTAAACAACAATAAGAAGAAAGAGTCAGACCAGCATGATCATTTGTGTGTGTGTATGGTTGCAGGGCATGTTGCTGTGCTGAAGTGGCAGGACAAAAAACCAGTTCATGTGCTGACAACAGTCATGCTGCCAACTACCATGGTCAGTGTGACAACACGACACCGTCCTGAAAGACAGAAGCCAGATGCAGTACATGACTACATCATCAACATGGCTGGAGTGGATATGAGTGACCAGCTACTGCAAGTGCAAGGTCTGTGAAGACCTGTTCAAGCGCCACAACACACCAAAACACCAAACTGCCAACTGGTCTCCAAAATGTGGAGTTCCACTGTGTGTGAAGCTGTGCCCAGGACTCAACATCACCTGCCATGAGCTTTTTCACTCCAGACAAGACTATTGTCAGTGATAATACATCAGGTTTTTGTGTGCAGTGAACTCCCTTTTTTATGTAGAGACAATATTTTCTTTCGTGTGTGTGATTTTCAACTTTCTCCACCATCTGTTCATACTTCATTGCATGTTCTAGGTCTTCAGTTCCTCAAATAGTGTTAGGATGTGATGTGGAACATTTGTAAGCTGTTCAAGGACACTTGGTATACCTTTCTGATGGGTGCAAAAATGCTGCAAAATACACAAAAAATGAATACCGTGATCAACAACAAGATGGTGAGTAAATAATTTAATTTTTTGCACAAATATGGAACAACATACACTGAATACACATAGTAAATTTCAATTCTCTGGGTGTTTATTTGTTTTTTTGAGAATTGTTTTCCCATCCTTTTCAAACCCTGGGTTTTCAGGGATTTGCAAGGGCAAAAACTCTTGGCATGGAGTGAGTTTTAAAAAACAATGATCACATAACAAGCTGACCATACTGATGTGACATTCGTGTGCACATACAGTCATACATGCATACCTACATTCAGACACAAGAACAAACGGACAGAAAGACTGCATAAATACAAGGAATGCCTGACCAGAGGGAAAGTTGACAGTGGGAAAGACTACAGCTTGGGATTCTCTCTTGAGAGCACACAAGACTGTATGGCTGTGTCTGGAGTGGCACTGTCTTCATTTGTCTGCGGACAGGGGCGGTTTGGTCTGTGGGGTGTGCTCAGCAGCTGGAAGGTGGTGTCTTTTGCTGGTGGGCTCTGCAGTCATGAAATACTGGCTGGTACATCCATGGGGATACTTCTTTTAAGGCTGTCGCGAGTTGCATCCTGTGGTCTCTTTTGCCTCTGTTCGGGAGCAGTTATGTCCCCTGAATTCTTAATGGAGTGTCCTGTGCGTGCCTGCACCCATTGTGAACACAGCGCAGACCTCCAAGGGTGATGCAGGATTGTTCCAAGAGCAGGTGGAGACAGTGCTTCTCTGGGTCCTCCTCAGCACCTACGGATGTTACTCTTTCTTCTTGCACACATACAAGGAATGCCAGCATGCACACGCGCACGCGCACACACACACACACACACACCAGTTTGGCAGTCTAACCAGAGTCTTAGATAGAAAAGTAGGCTATCACCATTGCCAAGAATGATTATCGTTCCCTGTAGTTCGACAGCAGTGTCACGTTCACGTTGCTTGCATCATTTGTGCATTTTCATTATAGAAAACAGAAAAAAGCACAATTACAAGCAAATCATCGTCGTTCAAATTCATATTTCTGAACCCGCCGAATGGAGAATGGGGCCTCTTATATCTCATGTCTGTATCTTTAGTTGTGTAAGAAATCTGGACAGAGGGTACAGTGCTTGGAAACTTACATGTATAGAGATACAAAATTTGGGTAGAAGTTCAATGAAATCAACTGCACTATATTCTTAGATTCTCAAAACTAAATTGAGTTGCTCGACAAAAGCAAGTCTTTTCATAGAGATGAACATTTTGAGTGCAGGAGAGTCAAAAAGATCATTCGAGAAATCTTGGACAGACAGTGCTAAAAAAGATGTCTTATTAGTTTCCATGTCATGTACACAAAACTTACCCTATTGGCAAAGACTTAATATCAAACTGACTGAACTGCTGTCTGAATCAAGGCTCCTGGGCCAGCCGATCTTCAGTGTCGTTAAGAAAGCGAAAATAACGATAAAGATCAATGAAAAAAACGATGAAAAGACCATTCCACCCACATCTCGCTGAGTTCACGTGGTGGTGCGTGTCCATCGAGATCGATGATGACCATCGTTGTCATCCAGCTGGGGGATGGGGGTAGGGTGGTGGTGGGGGGGGATGCTCATGAATCTATCTGTGAATGCGCAGATGGTTGAATAGTCCAATCTGCGCACGAAATGTTCGCTGACAGTTGGGGCAGACAAAGACAGGCATATCATTGTCAGGGAGCTTGTTTGCCCGTGACTTTCTGGCCTGCCTCTTCTGAACAGCTGCAGCAGTCCTGTTGGCCTCGCACAACATGGCGCCTTTGTGCACAGCAGCACGCCATTTGTCACGATCCACTGCAGATTCCTCCCAGGAGTCAGGGTTGATATCAAACGCTTTCAGAGAGACTTTCAGAGTATCTCTGAAGTGCTTCTTCTGCCCTCCATGTGATCTCTTCCCTTGTTGCCATAGAAGAGCCTTTTGGGCAGCCGATGGTCTGGCATGCGCGCCACGTGTCCAGCACAGCGAAGCTGGGACTGCATCAGAATGGTGAAGATGCTGGGAAGGGTGGCTTTTGCAAGCACCTCCGTGTCTGGGGTCCTGTCTTGCCACCTGATGTTCAGTAGCTTCCTGAGACATGTTGTGTAGAAGTGGTTCAGCTTCTTGGCGTGTCATTGGTACACTGTCCAAGTTTCGCAGGCGTACAGTAGTGTGGGGAGAACTACTGCTCTGTAGACCTTTAGCTTGGTCTCAAGACCAATGCCTCTTCTGTTCCAGACATTTGCATAGAGTCTGCCAAAGGTTGCGCTTGCTCTTGCAATCCTGACGTTCACTTCATCGTCGATGGTCGCATTTCGTCACAGTGAGTCTCTGACCGTTGACTGTGATGTTGGGCTCACCGTGGGGTTTCCCTGGGTCTGGCTGATGGAGAACTTCAGTTTTCCTCGTGCTGATGGTAAGGCTGAAGTTCCTGCTGGCAGTGGCAAACTTGTCAACGCTGAGTTGCATGTCAGCTTCAGATCCAGCGTTGAGGGCACAATCATCAGCAAACAAAAAGTCTCTGATGATGTCTGTCATGACCTTCGTTTTTGCTTGAAGCCTTGTGAGGTTAAACAGCTTGCCATCTGTTCGGTACTTTAGGCTGATTCCAACATCGCCATCTCTGAAGGCATCAGTAAGCATTGCAGAGAACATGAGGCTGAACAGTGTTGGCGCCAGGACACAGCCTTGCTTGACACCATTTGTGACAGGAAAAGGAGCAGATGTTTCGCCATTGTCCTGGACTCGAGCCTGCATGCCTTCATGGAATTGGCTGACCAAGGAAATAAATTTCCGCGGGCATCCATACTTGGCCATAATTTTCCACAGTCCCTCTCTACTCACGGTGTCGAAGGCCTTAGTGAGGTCGACATAGGTGGAGAACAGATCAGCATTTTGCTCCTGACATTTCTCTTGCAGCTGCCTTTCAGCAAACACCATGTCGGTGGTTCCGCGCTCTTTCCGGAATCCACATTGGCTCTCAGGCAAATGACCTTGGTCAAGGTGTGCTGTGAGGCAGTTTAGTAGGATCCTGGCAAGTATCTTGCCTGCGATGGAGAGCAAGGAAATGCCCCGATGGTTATCACAGGCTTGCCGGTTCCCCTTTCGCTTGTACAAGTAAATGATAGATGCATCTTTGAAATCCTGGGGGATCGTCTCTTCTTTCCACATGAGTGAATACAGCTGATGGAGCTTCTCAGTCAGCACAGTGCCTCCATCCTTGTAGACCTCTGCTGGTATGGAGTCTGAGCCAGGTGCTTTGCCACTGGATAGCAGACGGATTGCTTTCTGGGTCTCAAGAAGTGTTGGCGGATCGTCCAGTGCTTTGTTGATGGGGACTTGTGGGAGACAGTCTATGACTTCATCATTTATGGAGGAAGGGCGATTTAGGACACTGTTGAAGTGCTCAGCCCAGCATTTGAGAATTTTCTCCTTCTTGGTGATCAAGGTATTCCCATCTGCACTGAGGAGGGGGGATGATCCTGAGGATGTGGGGCCGTAGACTTCTTTTAAGGCATCATAGAACCTCTTCATATCGTGCCTGTCAGCATATCCCTGGATCTCATCAGCTTTGTCACTCAGCCACTTATCCTGCATCTGACGTAACTTTTGCTGAACAGTCTTGCGGATGGCATTGTACGCATCCTTTTTTGATGTGGACTTTGGGTTGCTCAGGTAGGCTTGATGCAGACGGCGTTTCTCATCCAGAAGCTGCTTGATTTCATCACAGTTTTCATCAAACCAGTCTTTGTGCTTTCTGGTCATGGATCCCAAGGTCTCTGAAGCTGTACTATAGATCAGCTCACGCAGGGTCCTCCAGTCAGACTCCACATTCTGGTTGTCCAGAGAGGCGGATTCCAGACGATCTTCCAGCAGCTCCACAAAGGTCTGTTTGATGGTGATGTTTTTCAGCTTAGCGATGTTGAGCCGTTTTGGAGCCTTCTGCCCTTGGGGGCGTCTCTTGGGTTGGATTTGAATATTCAGCTTCGAGACTGCAAGGCGATGGTCTGTCCAACACTCGGCGCCGCACATGGTCTTTGTCACACGTACATCTTGCCTATCCCTTTTCCTGACGATGACGTAATCGATGAGATGCCAATGCTTTGAGCGAGGGTGCATCCATGACGTCGTGTTACGGGTAGGGAGGCAGAAAACTATGTTGGTTATCAGCAGTTCGTGCTCTGCACAGGTCTGAAGCAAAAGCAATCCATTTGGGTTGCAGTGGCCCACGCCGTGCTTTCCAATCACTCCATCCCAGGAGATGTAGTCAGAGCCAACTCTAGCACTGAAGTCCCCAAGAATGATGAGCTTGTCTGCTTTCGGGATAGCAGCAATGACAGAGTGAAGGTCCTCGTAGAACTTCGCCTTCACTTCATCCGGGTTGGTCATGGTTGGGGCGTAGGCGCTGACAATGGTGAGGTGCTTCTGGCCAGATGCCAGTGGGAGTTTCATGGTCATAAGCCTATCGATGACTCCCTTTGGGATTCCAGCTAGCTTGCTGACAAATGCTGTTTTTACTGCAAAACCAACGCCAGCCTCACGTTGCTCTTCACTTCCTCGTCCACTCCAGAAGAAGGTGTAACCAGATCCCCGTTCAATGAGCTCGCCTTCGCCTGCAAGCCGAGTCTCACTCAAGGCTGCGATGTCAATGTTGTATCTGGCGAGTTCGGATGCAACTAGTGCCGTTCTCCTTTGGGGTCTGTCCGCGTTATCTCTGTCCAGGAGAGTCCTTATGTTCCAAGCACCAATGGTGAGAGGAACTATCCTTGTTTTTTTCTGTTCTTTCTCTTTGTTTCGACCGCTGATGTAGGGTCCCCGCCAGCCGCGGTATGCTGGCCAGGGTGATATGGAGCAGGCAGTTTTTAGGGCACCTTTTCTAGCCCCTTCCTCATGCCAGGGAGGTGAGCAGTGCATTCCTAAAGAGGGCTGTTCAGACGCTCAGATCCATCGCTGCTCCTGTCGATGAAGAACGACCCTATGGCCTGAGCCGCCTGCATGCAAGTCTGCGGCTGCGACTGCCAGTGTACCCACACCTGTCGTTTCGTCGCTGGCCTGTCGCCACAGGACTTGGGGGTGATGTAAGGTTGAAGGATGAAAGGTCATTAAGGATGACTGATGACTTGCACGATGAGTTTGTTTAAAGTGAAGAGGAGTTGCGCAACGTCGACCTCACTCTCTCGTCCGGGTCCACCAATTTCCAGTGGCAAGACTAAGTCGAGACGACTGGAGGATGAGCACGAATGCAGTGGATGACCAAGATATCCTTTCGGTGTCTCATCTTGCTCTCTGCACTCCACAGTGCGTTGCTGTAACCGCTTTCCTCTCCGTTGAACTGATAGGTTTCTTCCGCAGATTCTGCCGGATCCAGACTTCACGTGCATGAGTAGACACACCCCGGGGGCCAACTGCATGTGGCATGCACACAGTACGGTGGAGCTAGATGGCCGTCCGTGGCTCTCCTGAGCCGACGCCCTTTTATGGATCTCGTTTTTAATTCCATAAGGGTGTCTAGCCACCCGCCTCACCAGTCCCGCAAGGGAGCGGTGGGAGTGCCGGTTTAGTCGCCGGCACCCCGACCCTGAACAGGTTGTAATGGATTACCAGTAGCAAATCTAATGACCTGACCTGACAATACGTACAATTTACATGAAGTGAAAAGTATGTAAATAACGCAAAACGCCAGTTTATCCACGTCTGGTTCAGCTCAGCCCAAGTAGAATTTCAGTGTACGATACTGATTTCCTGAAGGAACTGAAAAAAAGAGTATTTGGGGGGACGTCCGGAACACGGTCTTATAGAGCTGGATGCGAAATGTTTGTAATAATGAATATTTGGACGCCCTATCTCCAGAGAGCCCAGAGCGTTTACAAATACAGTTACACGTACATATATTGATGCAGATACACTTCATAACATTCATTTTACCTATACGCATCACAAAATAAACAGGTCACACACACACACACACACACACACACACACACACACACACCAGGCATTCATACCGATACAGCCCCATTCCTCTCTCCACCCACCAACAATCGCAGACACACAGGGCGGAAAAAAAACTTATCATAACAACAGTGGAAAAGGTCAGTTTTGAGAGCTGATTTGAATGAGGACAAAGACTGAACGTGTCGGACAGAATAAGGGAGTTTGTTCCAGATGACAGGTCCAATGAAAGAGAAAGCACGTTCCCCATGGAGTTTCTTTCACCTGCATGGTATGCGAAAAATGCGAGTGTCACAGGAGGAACGCAGAGACCGGGACGGAACATAAATCTGGAGGAGTTCCTGAAGATAAGGAGGAGCAGAGCCAGAGACAACATTATAACAAATAGTGGCAATCTTGTACTGAATTCTGAAAGAAACAGGCAGCCAGTGCAGTTTTGGAAGGAGGGGAGAGATGTGGTCAAGTTTGCGTTTCTTTGAAGACAATGTGGGCAGCACAATTCATCACTTTTTGAATTTTTTCAACGTACTTCTGGGAGAGACCTGATAACAGAGAATCGCAGTAATCTAACTGTGAGGGAACAAGGGATTTAACCAGGCTCTTTGTTGCGTCAACAGTCAAAAATGATCTGATATAAGCTGCTGGATTCTGTGGACTTCAAGGTAGGCAACTTGGCTTCTTTTCTTCTTCTTTTTTTTTTAAACCTGATCTTTCATTGAAAGCTTACACTGTCAACGCCAACACCATGATTACGAGCTTTGTTGGAAAAAGGGGATATTTCTCTGTCCTTCAAGAGGCAGAGATAACGGAAGTTCTGATGGGTTGGAAGAGTCAACAAGAATGACTTCAGTTTTTATCTTCATCCAACTCTAACTTGTTTACGAGGGTCCTGGTATCATGCATACCCTCGGAGTCAATATGAAGATGTTTGACACTTGGAGGCTGGTTGCACGGCACAAACCCTTTCTCACCTTTCAAGATGAAATATTGTACCATATAAGAATTACTGTATGAAGTCTGAAGATGACGGTCTCCTCTTTCCTAGAACGGAAGGAAGATATTTTCTGAGGTCAAGACGAAACTGAAATAACTTGTTATCAGTCTTTAATGTTCATTATTGCCAGAGGTGTGAAGACCCACCTTTTCCCCTCCTGAATAATTCTCAGCAGCATATCCCTTACCGGTGTGAATTTAAATGGCTATCAGTGAGTGAGTGAGTTTGAGAGCTTCAGAATTTGTTGGTTGAATTTTTTGTGTGTACTATCTATGATTGTGTACTATGAATTGTCTGTGTGTGTTCGCGTTTTTGTGTGTGTTGTGTTTGTGTTTGGGTGTATGTCTGTGGGGGAGTAGGAGGGGGGATGATTTAATAATGTTTCGTACCATGTGTCCAATTTTTCCTTTTTGATACTTACGTGTGTGTGTGTGTGTGTGTGTGTGTGTGTGTGTGTGTGTGTGTGTGTGTGAATTAATCAGTTTATCTTTGTTCTTATTTGTAAATGCCTTGGGCTTATTTTCAAGAGTAGGCGAAAATGTTCATAATATCAATTATAGTTTTATTTATTGATGAAAAACAAAAAACAAAAAAAAAACCGCTTTTGAAGTGAAGTGAGATTCGTGAGCCAGCTTCAGAGCCAGAAACTGGGCAGTGAATGTGCTGTGAACTAAAGGGGCGGGGGGGGGGGGGGGGGGGGGGGGGGGGGGGGCGCAGTGGACAAGCACAACGCAGCAACCCGCACGCCGTCCTCCAAGATTTAAAACCGTCCGGGGAAAAAAAAAAGGTGAAAGGATAGGTTTGATCGAACTCAGGAGTAACAAGTGTTTTTAGAAAAGGAAACTTGTGATGTCTTTCTTGCGAATAGTGTACAGTAGATGTTCGGAATATCCATGAAGGTTTGTTGAGAACTTTTGGAACAAATAATCATCAATGGCTCCGAGGACGACGTCCATAACTGCCAAGGCGAGGAAGGATACAGACCCCCAGAGGTTGGATGGTGCATGCCTCCCGAAAACGGAGTATGGCTGTCAACATGGCGGGGGGTAAAAACCGTCATACACGTAAAAAGCCCACCCGTGTACACACGAGTCAATGTGGAAGTTGCAGCCCAGGAACGAAGAAGAAGAAGAAGAAAACAAACAACAACAAAAAAGAAGAAGAAGGATGGTGCATAGACTTAATATATAATGTTTGTCCTGGTCCTGAGGGGCGGAGGGATGTGGTGGTGGTGGTGGTGGTGGTGAAAACGCAATCGTATGCAGAATTACAAGTCCAGAACTTATGTAAGTTCAGACAATAACTAAGAGTCATTCTGAATCTGGAGTTTGGTTGTTGTTGTTGTTGTTGTTTTGTTTTGTTTTTTCAGTGAGGGCTCACCAGCCTGAGCACACAGACTGCACATGGAGTGGAGTGATGGCCTGGAGGTAACGCCTCCGCCTCGGAAGCGAGAGAATCTGAGCGCGCTGGTTCGAATCACGGCTCAGCTGCCGATATTTTCTCCCCCTCCACTAGACCTTGAGTGGTGGTCTGGACGCTTAGTCATTCGGATGAGACGATAAACCGAGGTCCCGTGTGCAGCATGCACTTAGTGCACGTAAAAGAACCCACGGCAACAAAATGGTTGTTCCTGGCAAAATCTGTAGAAAAATCCACTGCGATAGGAAAAACAAATAAAACTGCACGCAGGAAAAAATACAAAAAAAAGGGGGTGGCGCTGTAGTGTAGCGACGCGCTCTCCCTGGGGAGATCAACCCGAATTTCACACAGAGAAATCTGTTGTGATAAAAAGAAATACAGATACAAAATACATGTCGGTGCTGTGGTCTTGCAGAACCATATACACAGTGCATGCAACCGTGGTCCGGTTCTGCCGGAGCGGACCAAAGCCCTGCAGATGTCAAGAAGTGTCTTTCAGTCCGCCAACAGTCCATGGACTGTGGGCTATTTCATTTGGCAGAGATGTTGACCGCTTTCTTGCTGGATGTTTTCAAGTGTTTGATGCGTCTGTGGAAGTTCAGTTCTGGATCCAAGATGACTCTTAGAAATTTGACTTCAGTTACGACCTCAATGTGGAGTGGATTCCGAGTGGAATCCTTGCAGCTGAAAAAAATGTCTCTTATGAATATATAATGGTATTTATATAGCGCCGAATCTTGTGCAGAGACAAAGCAAAGCGCTTTCGCACCAGTCATTCACACGCATGCATAACTCTAAAACTGGAGTAACTGAAGACAAGGAAGAGGCAGGGAAGGGAGGCTATTTTGGGAAGAGGTGGGTTTCAAGGCCAGACTTGAAAAAGCTGAGTGTGGAGACTTGACGAAGCGAATGAGGAAGTTCATTCCATCTGCAAGGTCCAGAGACAGAGAAAGAACGGCGAGAGAGAGAGAGAGAGAGAGAGAGAGAGAGAGAGAAGTTTGAACAATTCTTCTGAGTCCACTGCTGGATTTTGTCCACACACTATTGGAGCTGACGCTGGACGTCAGAAAGATCGACAGGCCTAGTTTAGATCAGTCTGACATGGTACAGTATAATTATAACACCAGATACATATTTGGTGGTGTGATATGATTGACTTCATAATTATAATACGTGTATTCGCGTGAATGTGCACGTGAGAGAGAGAGGGAGAGAGAAACAAACAAACAAACAGATTCACAGAGAGAGAGAGCGCGTGGCAGAGAGACAGAAAGAAACAGATTCACAGAGAAAGAGAGAGAGAGACCTCTGAATGGTTTAATGTCAGTGAGGACAGTTTACCGAGAGAGAGAGAAAGAGAGAGAGTGTGTGGCAGATAGACAAAGGCAGAAAGAAACAGATTCACAGAGAGAGAAAGAGAGGCAGATGGACAGAGGCAGAAAGAAACAGATTCAGAGAGAGAGAAAGAGAGGCAGATAGACAGAGGCAGAAAGAAACAGATTCACAGAGAGAGAAAGAGAGGCAGATGGACAGAGGCAGAAAGAAACAGATTCAGAGAGAGAGAGAGACAGAGAGGCAGACAGACAGACAGAGGCAGAACGAAACAGATTCACAGAGAGAGAGAGGCAGACAGACAGACAGACAGAGGCAATTTCTGACATAACGAACGAACGAAATAAATCTTATTTCAAAAGGGTAAGGGAATAAAGACAA
>NC_134887.1:9593216-9618216 GCF_041734735.1 Babylonia areolata
ATATGTTTGATGTTAGGGGTTTTGTTGTTGTTTTTCCATCTTGTTCATCATGTTCCATACCGACACATGTAAAATAATTGTATACTCACCATAAACGCCGTAAATAGATACCAAATTCCAAAAAGTCGCACGCCCATATGTTCACCAAAGAATGTTCTCGTGACATCAAAAGAATCGTTATCATTTCCATCGTTACTAAAACTCATGGCTTCGCTTGTGAATGTATCATTTTTGTTATTAAAAACAAAGGAAAAAAATCAAGAGTTCATGTTGATCTTGTATCCATGTCTTTATCATATACTTTTTTTAAATCCCTCCTACCCTTTTGTTAAAAAAATCAAACCGCCATGTCCAGTTTTTAGTTTCATCTGCTTGCGACTCCACACATCTCGCTTTCGAAAAACAAACGACAAAAGGTAATGATCACAAGTGAAATTTAGGCATGTGCTTCAGACTCAATATCAGTCGTCACCACAGCTCTAATTCCACAGCTCTAATTTTTCGTGTCGTCTCTTCAGATCTCACTCAGTGGCTTCTAAACAATGTTATCAATAGCGCAAAAACGAAAAATCTGGATGACTGCTTCAGAATTATTATCGTAACGTCCACACGTTTTCACAGCTTCGGTGTTTCTTGTCAGCCAGCCATTGGAATCTCGAGTTAACAACCCCCAATCAATGCTATCCGTGGAGCAAACACGTCTTTTCCATTCTGGGACTGCAAGAACGCCGATGACGTTTTGTGACGAGCTCGGTTTACGTCATTACTCGAGTGTCACACTCTGCGGCTTGTGATACAAACGTAATACTGCATCATATCAGAACCGAGCAAAACTTGGCAATTCTGATAAGAATGTAACTTCCGTTGAATGGAAATCCAAACGTGGCAACAAGAGGGAAAACAAACAAGATCTGAATTGTTACTTGCAGAGGCAAAGCTTTGCTAAGCTGGAATTCGATGTTTATAAACTCCACCGACGCTGAAGACCGGGGCTGTCACTATTCCATACGCAGTATCATTTTCAAAAATAACCTCCTTTTCCATTATTTGTTTTTGCATTGCCCAGACAATAACATCAGCCATATTTTAACCCTCTGGCCCAAGCACTTTTGGCATACTCGCACTCTGGATACTGATCCGAAAGTAAAATATATGGCCTTTCAGAAAGTTGTTACACAAGTCGTTGAGGTATGTATATGGTGATACACGTGAAACACTGTTCAATATGTGGAATCATGTTCGGTGTGTGTAAACCACTGATGAAAGTTTTATAATGAAAAAGAGGGAGAGAAAAAAAAAGGAGGGGGGGGGGGGGGGGGTCACACACACACAGCACACGTTATAATGTACACACACAAAGCACGCGTTATAATGTACGATGTCTGCACAAAACACATCCATATCACGTGGTACATGTCATGCGGAGAAAAGAAATGTGATTGCCTGGCATAATATGGTCTTTGACGTTGTGTCTACGTATGAAATGACGTTTCTGGAAGGTAACACTTGTCTGCTTCCGTAATTCCTACTACCAATTTTGACAAAATGAAACAAAAAGTAGGCAACCTGCTTAGGGTTGGTATCGACGGGGAAGCTCGCGAAATACCGCGAATTGCCCCTGATGTGTCGCAATCTGCCCCTTTACTCATCTTGCAAAGATCTATAAGTTACTGGTACATGAAATGAAAATGATGAAGAACATTGACTTTCCGAAGTTGTTTACTCACCTTTGTTTGTTTCCCTCAAGTTTTGCTTTTCTCTTGTTAACGTACTGAAATGGTAAGGTCATACCACAAGATCTAACGGCCTTGCCAAAGTCATCCTCCAAGGAACGGTAGAGGGGAAGATGTAGAAGATGAGACAGAAAAAAAACCCAGTAAACAATACTGGTCCTACAATACTTGCTTGAGAGATTCCACTTCGGACATCAGCCTTTGGAGTATTTGTCTCCAATTCTGAACTTGATTACTTCCTGTCAAGAAATCTCTTGTCCATTTTGCTAAACTGCCGACGATATAATAAGCTTCCATTCTCCCCAAGTCTTCCGCGAGGCACACTGTCAAAAGCTTTATGGATGTCTAAATAAATGGCATCATCTGGATCACACACTGTCAAAAGCTTTATGGATGTCTAAATAAATGGTATCATCTGGATCACACACTGTCAAAAGCTTTATGGATGTCTAAATAAATGGTATCATCTTGATCACCACTATCAAGTCATTTCGTCATCTTCTCAATCACTTCCAAAAGCTGTGTGGCACAAGATCTGTCAATTTTTATTTCCAGGACTTGCAATTTCCATTGTCTGGCTGGACCTTTGGTGTATGTGTTGATCTTGTGCATGCCTGCATGAACACAAAGATTAACTCACTCAGTACGGCCAGTCCTCTCTTCTCCTCTACACGGACCCCTCGGATGTCCAGTGGGTGTCTGAATGACCCAACCTTTAGCTTCCGTCGTCAGAATTGTGGTATTCTTTGTCAACATTCACGTCTTCAGTATAAGAGCCTTCCGCTTGCAATATTTTGATGATGGTAATTGGGGTGAAACGCTGTCAACGGCGTCTCTTTCGCCGCTCGTATGGAAAGAGTTAAGGCACAAGCATTCCTGCAAGTGTTGATTAGCAGGAATTAAAGATCACACCTAAGCTCCTCAGGCTCCTCTGGGATTTAAACTATGGATCCAGCATACTCTTAGACTGGAAGTTGAACATTCAAACCACTGAGCGACGAGCGCAATTGCCAAATGGTTGGTTAAAGCGTTGGACTTTCAATCTGAGGGTCCCGGGTTCGAATCTTGGTGACAGCGCCTTGTGGGTGGAGATTTTTCAAACGTATGTGCAGACCTGCTTGTGCCTGAACCCCGATCATGTGTATACGCATGCAGAAGATCAAATATGTACGTTAAAGATCCTGTAATCCATGCCAGCATTTGGTGGGTTATGGAAACAAGAACATACCCTGCATGCACACCCCCGTAAACAGAGTATGGCTGCCTACATGGCAAGGTAAAAATGGCCATACATGTAAAAGCCCACTCATGTACATACAAGTGAACGTGGAAGTTGCAGCCCACAAAGCAGAACCACTGAACTGTCACATTTGTTGAAGTGAAACCATAGGTGTGTGTTCATGGGTGCTTTCATGCATTTGTGTCTATGCACACATCTATTGTTTTATCAGCTATCATAAAAAAAACACTACTGGTTATCAATAATATTTCTGGGGTGTATTACTATAAATGTTGTCTATCTAACAAAAGTATTAAATCACCAAGTTCATGGAAAAGATTCCTTTCAGTGAACTCTGATTCAATACTATTCAATGTGCATCATCTAATACCACTTTCAGTGAAAAGAAAAACCCACAAACATACACAGACACACTCATCAAACACACCCAAACCAATGTATGCAGCATGATTGTACTTTGGGTTTATTCATGTCAAATAAATTAGAACAACACAAATTTGAATAAGTTTCTCTTCTTTTCAACTCTGTTACGTAGACTCCTCTGACATAGACATACACAAGAACCTGTACAAGTTTATTTTACAACTCTGCAGTTTGGGAACATCTATTTCAGCAAGTTTCTGGTCTACAAAGTTTGCGTTGTGAGCATCTTCCTGTGTGGTGAGTGAAGCTTGGACACCACATGCCGGACAGGAGCAATGTCCAACACCATCCACATGTACAACCACCAACGCATACTGAACATCTCTTGGCAGGACAAAGTCTCCAACAACACTGCCCACGGGCAGGCTGGGATTCCCACCGTGGACCCCCTCCTGACACAATGACCCATGTACTGGCTCGGACAGATTGTGCAATTGAACAACGGGTGAATACCCAGGGACCTCCTGTACAGAGAGCTGGCCCAGGGAAAGTGCCCCACAGGCAGACTGTGGTATTAAGATGTCTGCAAAAAAAAAAGACCTGAAGACCCTAGGCATCAACCCAATCCAGACATGAGGGAAGCTGAACCTCCGATTGACCATCCTGGAGGCAAACAGTGCCGAATTATAGTGAAGGGCCTCACCAAGACTGAAGAGATGCTTGCCCAAAAGTCTGAGAAGAAACGGAAAAGAAAAAAAGTCTGAAGGAATGACCAGCATCAAACCAGACTTCATCTGCACAGAGCGTTGGAGAGACTGCCATTCTTGAGTGGGGCTGTCAAGCCACAACCCATGCTGCGACAGAAACATCACGCAGAGCACAACTCCACAGTCTCTAGAAGGATGCTGACTACTATTTGTAACAACACCTCCTGTAAAGCTGACCTTATGTACACACTGTTAATTAGTGTCATTATAGTTCACAGCCCAGCTAACTGTACAGAAAAATATCAGGATCGAAAACACTCCATTGTCCAGAACTGCACAAATAATGAAACATGGAAAGTAAGTGGGAGAAGGAAAAAAAAAAAAGCAGTGTCCTTAAAAAGAATAATATGCACAGTTAAAGGAGCTTTTCTTGCTCATATGCTTGCTTGTTTAGACTATCTTGAGGGGGGAAATACACATGAAACATCATCATTTAATCTCTTTTTTTTTTTAAGAAAAAAAAACAAACAAAAACGAATGTATGTGTAAAGGGTGTATGTGCGTTTGACTAATCTTGGAATGGAAAGGGTTTTGACTGATAAATGTGTTGGATGAATTATGCAGTGCTTTCAACTTATGGTCTACTCATCATTGCTGCAGATTAGGGACTGACAATGATAGTGGGGGCAGGAAGGGGGTGGGTGGGACTAAACAGAAAAAACAACAAATGGCACACCAAGAGGAAAGTGAAGTCAGCTCTGCTGAAAAACCCCCAACTATAATGAGGTAAAAACAAAAGAAAGGGAGAGAGAGGGGGGGGGGATAAATCAGAACACACACACACACACACACACACACTTACAATCTGAGATCCACAGTTTCATAATATTCATCATCAGAAGAAAACAAAATTAAAACCTGGCCTTAATCCACAAGGTTGAAATTTTAACCTAGGTTTCTAGGACTGCAATGTGCTACAGCAGCCATTGAAGCCACAGGAGAGATAGCAGTGATGAGAAGTGCATACTTCTTCATGCATCACATTAACCCCTCGACTGCTGCTGAGGAGTATGCATGCTCTGCAGTGAAGGGCTGTCGCCTCACTGACATGAGGCTGAGCTATACTGGTCAGGTTGTCACTGTCAGTCACCCACTCTGTATCTGGAATTCCTCCTCTTGGGACTGCATTACTTCTCATCACCAAAAAAAGAGTCAGCTATAACTTTGATCAGTACAGACAAAAAAAAGTAGTGACCGCTCAAAGCTCCAGGACTGCTTTGCTATTGCTCTCTTTCTCTCTCTTTTTCTCTTTATCAGATATCAGATAATTTGAGCTGTTTTCTGCTCTGTTTGTGCGAGTGTGTGTGTGTAACTGAATGTGATAACTCATTTTTGGGTGTGACTGCATGTGAATGGGCGACTGCCAGCGCATTGAGCACTGAGCACAGTGCCATGCAAATGGAAGTCGTTATTATCATTGTCATATCCCATAGGGCTGAATGAAAAAGAAAAAAACATGATTTGCTTGCCTTATTATGGTACCCTGGTGAAATAGAAAGTCCCTCTCTTTCTTTCTCTCTCTCTCTCTCGTACGCATACACACGACTTCATATGTTTCATAAATCATAATCATGATACAGAAGGATCTTTCAAAGACAAAAACAAAACCAAATAAAAACAACAGTCAAACCATACTATTAAAAAAAATAAAATAAAATCTATTGAAAAAAAAAAATCAGCCAACTGAACAACAAAATCAACATAACATTATGACATAAATCAGATAAAAAAAACCAAAAAAACGTTCATCAAAGAAAGAAAGATAGAAAAAAAAAAAAAAAGGACAGAAACTGGACAATTTTCAGCATAACACGCTCAAAAACAAACCAGGAGGTGCATACTCCCTCCTATCTTCAATCACAAAGCAAATTATAACAAAAATGTTTCGACATATACCGTTGGTCAAGGTCAATGATTTAGGGGTCTGAGCTTCAACACTTCATCCACTATATTCTGGATATTCTGGTAGATTCACTGAACTAAATTATTCACACTCAAAGAATTTGCACAAGACTGGAAAACACACGCACACAGACACACCCAAGCACACACACACACATAGATAATATCAGAGACTTGAATGTTCTCTTTTTGCATGATGATAATAAATAACCAAGGGAGGAGAGAGAGAGAGAAAAAACAACAAAAAAACTATCCTCGCTCTGAATTCTCCCTCTTTCATTTACTGTGCAAAATTCTGCCTGTTCCACCATCTGAAGGATAAATAATAACCCCTAGACTGCTGCTGACAAGTATTCTCATCAGTGAAGACTGTCATCTTATTGTGATACAGTTGACCTAACAGGGCAGGATATCGGTCATCATTCTTCATCTGGACTTCTTCGCTTGGGAGGGCTTTTTTTGTTTTGTTTTGTTTTGTTTTGTTCAGCAAAATCAATTATGCCTCTTAAAATCACACAAAATGTGGCCACAGTGCTGTAGATTTATGCCACACTGATCACATTTCACCAACAGTCAGCGGTTAAGGGGTTAAAAGCTTCAAAGAGTTGTCTTTCAAGCGTAACCAACCAAAAACACCACAAAGTGGCTTTTACTGACACCGTTCATACTGACCACTGTACATCCTTCAACTTGCATCCAGGTTTTCATTTTCTGCTGTTGAACAACTGCTGGTAATATGTCCGTTAACACAGTTAAAATGGTTTAAGATTTTGTTTTGTCTCCCCCCCCCCCCGCCCCCCCCTCACCCCACCCGCCACACACACATCCCCCTCCTAATATCACTTACAGTGGAAATACTTGAGACTGAAGACTACTATTATAACAGTTAAGATGGTCCATGACAATATTCCCACAGTGCACTGCACTTACAAGATGGCAACCATGCTTGAAGATTTCGAAAAATTCATGAAGTCATGAAATGTTCAAACTCTTGCTGGAAGAAAGAATCAGGGAACTATATACTGCTGGCACTGATAGAATCGCTTTTCGGGGGAGAGAGAGACCTCAGTCTTCGTCAGATTCTTCATCGTCTTGAACTGGAAACCTCAAAATGGCCGCCACCCCCGACAACTGCCCCAGCTCTGAAAAAAAAAAAAAAGAATGATAAAACATAACAAGAGCATGTTGGTATCACAGAAGCTTAAGACTGCAGAGGACAAGAGGGAACAAAGGAAATTTTCTATCTAAAATTACGTTCAAATAACATACTTACCGTGACCCAACTAGTGCAGAATCCGGCATGGGTCTGACATTCCTGTCCTGTGCAAACTACTATCCGCCTATGCGGAGAAAACGAAAGCAACTATGGCCGATAACCACCCGGAAGTAGGTAACCTCCCCTTTGTCCTGCTATCTAGCGCCCTCTTTTTCTGGCAGCCATCATGACTCCTGTTCCTGTGCTCTTCATACAGCTAAGTTTTTTTTCGTATTTTCTGCCTGTCTGTTGATTCTCTGGCGTTCTTGTTTTTTGTCAAATTATGTCTTCAACCAGGTCACATAATTATGTAGCTCGACTGGGCAATCATGCTAAAATTAAGGCGCGATCGCAACCGATTCGCTGACACTCTGGGCCCTCTACTCCTGGCCCTCTCAACAACGCCAACCCGCCGCCTTACAAACATACATTTTGGGGGTCTTCTCCTGTAACATGTCAAACTGGTGCAATGCAGGCCAGTCCATGTTGGCCAACAGAGCAAACCAACAGGCATCAGAGGGCATCAGCCTGACATGGTACAGCACCAAACAGGGAATATAACACTAACTCCCCATATTTATTTAACCCCCAAACAGCAGAAAGTATCCACGCACACACACATACACACACACAATGAATAACAACAACAACATAAACAAACAAAACACATGCGAACAAAACACATCACACACACACACACACACCAAAAGAAGAAGAAAAAAAAAGCGTTTGGAAGTGTTTGGTTGCCTAGAGGAAACCATCTATGCCCTTGGCAATGAAAAATAATTTTCATCTCAGAAAACACAAGTCCCCTGTTTAAAAAGAAATAATTAGTTGATTTTTTTTTTCAAAGACAAAGTTTTAAAGCAAATAATACGAATAAATAACATTACTCATTACCAAAAAAAAAATGCACTGAGGACCTCAGAATCTCTTTTAAATGACTGATTTGGAAATTTTTATTAAATCAAACAAACAAGCTATAAATGTAAATGATTAAAAACAACAAACAAACAACAAAAATTTTGCCAGGGACACCCCTTTTGTTGCCGTGAGTTCTTTTACATGTCCAAAGCGAATGCTGCATGCTGGACCTTCAGTTTTATCCTCTCCATTGAAAGACAGACACATGCACATGATAAATTCAGGTCATACAATCCTCGGGGACTTGGGTATTCCATCAATTTCTCACCAAAGGATAGAGGATTAATGATGATGAAGGGACGGGGTGCAGAGGGAAGGAAGAGAGAGAGTGGTGTGTGTGTGTATATATATGTGTGTGTGCATGTGTGCATGATGTACCTTTTTTATGCATGGAATGATATGTGTGTGTGAATCGTTTTATCTCATCTTCATTTTCATACTTTTGAAATGTTATACCTGTGTTTTTACTGTGAGCCTTCTCTTGAAAGCAGGAAACCATGCTACATAAGCCTCCATATTATTTTTAATTATCATGATATTACTACAGAGAGAGAACAAATGAACAATACTAGTGAAACAAAAGGTATGCCAGCTTGCATACTTACGCTCTCCAGAGACGTGTAAACTGGAGAAAATTTTGACGTCGCCGCCGTTTTCACGAACACTGTCCACCAAATTGACGTATCGCTTCCTCTGCTGGATATCCTGTGACCTGCAAGACAGGATTTCCACAGACGTGACCAAACAAATCTCCACACTTGCTTGAGACCTTCCCCAGACCTGACACAGTACAGTTTCCTTACCAAAAAAACACAAAGCCAGACTGAATCAAACATTTGTCTGCAACACTACTGACGAAAGAGATCAATCAACATCCTGTTATCAATGTTCATCAATTTTAGTTTTTTCAATTGATTAAAAACCTTCTTTTTTTTTTTTTTTTTACATGCCTTAAACTCTTGTTGAATAGTACTGGTCATGAGTTTTATCTAGAATTAAAAAAAAAAAAAGGAATTTTCTTCCTAAAATTACGTTTAAGTAACACACTTACTGTGACCCACTAGTGCAGATTCCAGCAGGGGTCTGATTCCTGTCCTGTGCAAACTACTACCCGCCTATGCGGAGAAAACAAAAGTAGATTTTTCCAAACCCTGAAACACTAAACATGACTTTTCCAAGACTTTTCCAACCCTGGAAATGGTTTTCTCATTTGTCCAAGACTTTTCCAGACTTCCCTGACTATAATAATAATAATGGTATTTATATAGCGCTGAATCTTGTGCAGAGACAAATCAAAGCGCTTTCGCAGCAGTCATTCACACGCATGCATAACTCTAAAACTGTAGAAACTAAAAACTAAAAACAAGGAAGGGTAGGCAAGGGAGGCTGTTTTGGGAAGAGGTGGGTTTTAAGGCCAGACTTAAAAGAGCTGAGTGTGGAGACTTGACGAAGCGAAAGAGGAACTTCATTCCAATCGCAAGGTCCAGAGACAGAGAAAGAACGGCAGGCCAACAGTCAAGTGTTTGAATCTGGGTATGCGTAAACAGAGTGGATCCGAAGCCGATCGTAGTGAGCGAGATGGAGTGTAGAGGTGAAGGCAGCCGCAGAGATAGGAAGGCGCAGTTTTGTGAATGCATCTATAACATGAGTGCTGATCTTGTACTTTATTCGGTGTGAGACAGGGAGCCAGTGGAGATGTTGCAAAAGAGGAGTGATGTGCTCAGATCTTTTCTTTCTGAGGACGAGTCCGGCAGCAGAGTTTTGTATGCGCTGAAGGGACTGAATGGATGAAGCAGGCAAACCAGACAATAGAGAGTTACAGTAGTCAAGGCGAGAGAGAATGAGAGAAACGACAAGTCTAGATGTTGTGTCAGTGGACAGATATTTCCAGACGGCACTGATGCGCTGCAGTTGACAGTAGCAGGACTGACATGTCTGACAGATAAATTTTTGCATGGACAGTGTATTGTCAAGGACAACACCGAGGTTCCTGACTGACGTGGAAAGAGGGATGGTTGTACTGCCAAGTTTGATTGTGTCAATTGTGATGCCTGTGCGAACCTGAACCCCAATATCATGAGAAATGGACACCATGCAGTAAACAGGGCAGCGACTTCTATCTTTCTGTTTCAAGCCCAGTTCTCACAATTCACGGAGCTTACAGACCCACTGCGCCCCAAACACTTCACCGATTACATCATCCGTCATGTCTTCTTCCTTTTGATGGTGAGCTGCTGTCTTTGGAAAGTGGCCCGTGTACCCAATGCAAAGAAGTTGAGTGTTCAACCTTGAATTTGTTTTATTTCAAAAATATTTTTTCACAAAAAGGCACACAAAGCAAACCAAGAAGGAACACAAACAAAACATTCCAAATGAGTTTTTTTTCATCTACAACGCTCTTTCTGTTACACATGTGGACAATGTGGTGGGTTCACTTGAGTGCACCACAAGTGCATGCTCACAAGGACGCTCGTATAATGTGGTCGCACACACATAGATGCGCTCTTTGCACACAAACTGATACACCCCACTTCATGCAGAGCACTGGACATTTCCTCCTCCAGTAAGTGGCACTATTCATTCCAGATGCTCAGTCTCTGCAAATGCTATGGCTTCCTCTCTACTTTCTTTGGTGCTGCTCAGGGCATAAAAGGTTGAGGGTTAACGGTCCCATAGCCTTTCACAGCCATCTGGGCAGTGAATTCATACCCGCTGTGTCCAGGGCTCGGCACAGGAAAGCAGGACCCAACCCCGTCCTTCCGCCGTTTTAACCTTCCCCAGTCGAAGTCTGGTACCCATTCACACCTGGGTGGAGTGAGGAAAATCAAAGTGCCTATCCTCTAGGACCTTGCCCAAATACTGTACCTGTACCTGTACCTGTACCTACCCTAGATAGAGGGCTCTTACGATTGAGATTGCACCATAATTTTAGCTCGACTGGCCAAACGAGCTAAGTAAGTTTGTGACCTGATACAAGTCTTCGTCAGATACAAAACATGAGTGCCAAAGAATCGATAGACAGACAGAAATACGAAAAAAACTTAGCCGTATGAAGAGCACAGGATCAGGAGTCAAGATGGCTTCTGGAAAAAGAGGGCGCTAGTCAGGGATACACAGGGGAGGTAACCTACTTCAGGAGGTTATCAGCCGTAGCTACTTTCGTTTTCTCTGCATAGGCGGGTAGTAGTTTGCACAGGACAGGAATCAGAACCCTGCCGGAATCTGCACTAGTGGCTCACAGTTAAGTATGTGTAATTAAACAAGAATTCTAAATTCTGAAGCTCTGAAAGCTGAGAGGACTCCCTGCACTACATTTTCCAGAGTTTTCCTTGTTCAGAGCTTTAAAACTTTATTGGCAATTAGTGCAAGGCGCCGTGGCAGAGTAGGTCTGGCGTTGAACTTCTGATCTAGTGTTCATAAGTGATCAGGGTTCGAGGTACTGTTTCGGCATGTGTGTTTTGTCCTTTGGGGAAGGAACTTCACTAAAGCTTTCCTCACTCCAACCTGTTGTGAATGGGTACCTGACTTTGGCTGACAGAGGTTAAAATTTATTTGTATTTGTATTTGTATTCGGGCTGCTCTCCCCAGGAAGAGCGCGTCGCTACACTACAGCACCACCCCTTTTTTTTTGTATTTTCTCCTGCATGCAGTTTTATTTGTTTTTCCTATCGAAGTGGATTTTTCTACAGAATTTTGCCAGGAACAACCCTGTTGTTGCCGTGGGTTCTTTTACATGCGCTAAGAACAAGAGGATTGGGCCCTACTTTCCTAGGCCACTCCCCCGCTCCTCCCCACTCTTGCGATCATGTTTAATCACTCACCTGAACAGTTCATCAGACACCAACAAGGTTTCCACAGCCATGAGAGATGCAGCCTTTTCACAGTGTTTCACGCTGCAACACATATGATACATTTTTTTTTTTCAATATGCATTTATGGTTATAATCTTTTCTTTTCTCTTTTTTCAAAATCAAATTCTAAAGTGTCATTTTATCAGTTGTGGCCTTATGTAAAACAGGCTTCAAAGGTGCAAATTTCTTATCCAACACATACATGATAACCCGTCATCAGTCATGACAACACATGATGATGGCATGTCAGCAGCTCACCAAATGGCTGTCTACAAATATCGTACTGAAGGTACACAGCAATGACTTTATTTTTCAAACAATCAATGCCAAAAATATTTTTTTATTGTGCCATAATAGCATATACTAAGCATAAGTCATACTGGACACTCATCATGTGTAGTATTTATTTTAAGTCATGTAATCGGTAACCCTTCACATGATAACAAACTTTGAAGGCTGATGTCACATGAATGCTTTGTTGAAGCATTTTTTTTTTTTTTTTTTTACCAAAACAAGCTCACACACTGCATTTTCTAAGGTATCCATGAAACATGCTGTCAAAAAATATTTCTGAAGATGTTTTGTATGAATTTTCTGTATTTGGGGGTGTCTCAAACACACAAAAAATTGGACACTGTTCCACTATCAATTTTTTTTCAAATCTAATCTGAAAATATACTTGTTCTATACATTTGAACTGTAGATCTTTCTTCACCCCAGGTCATCTTTGTGTACATCGATGTGTGTGTGTGGGGGGGGGAGGGTTGGGGAGAGGGTGAAGTGGGAGAGGTGTGTGAGTTGCAAGTGATGTTACGCTGTAAAACAGTACACTTTGCAAATTTGCATCTCAACATTTGTCATCTTATTCCTGTGTCTTGGTCAAACTGAATTCATTAAGAGGCACAGGGTAAGAGTTAAATATGGACACATTATTATCATTATCATAATTATTATCATTATCATTATTATCAAAATGTTTCAAGAAACTGCCTGCCTGAGCAAATGAAAACTGCACCATGAATGCCACATGAGCGCTTAGCCTGCTTTACATGAAAACGGCTGAAAAAAGCTGACAAGCAGAAAGAAGGCCCGATTCAAACTAAGAACATGGAAAAAAAATTTTTATCTTTTTTCTTTACCACTGGCTTCTCCCAAGACAGGGTTCACACATGACCGAGAAAATAAATTCCATGCTTTTTCCCCCCCCTCTCCAATACTCTGTGCCCCATTTTCCAAGATACAACCACAAAGTCACACACAAACATACAGTTGTGCACAACAGAGGGAGAGGCTGTTTGAGTTATTGGGGTGATTTTGCTGCCCCATCATCTGTCCTGTCACCCCCTTCACACACATACACACTCTTTCTCTATCCCTCTAGAGTTCTAACATAATATGCAATTCCGCCCCCCAACCCCCCCAGGCCCCCAAAAAAATCTGTATTTCATTTCATACACTGTGCTAACATACTCACCCATAAAAGGCCCTGTCTGGATCATTCTGCAGCATTTGATAAAAGTCATCCAGTGACTTCACTTCACCAGAGGCCTTGGTGTCTGCCAGACGAGCCAGCACCGATGGGTCTGTCAGAACCTCTGCCATTCAAAACCAAAACAAATCAGAACCTCTGCCATTCAAAACCAAAACAAATCAGAACCTCTGCCATTCATGAACAAAACAAAATCAGAACCTCTGCCATTCAAAACCAAAACAAAATCAGAACCTCTGCCATTCAAAACCAAAACAAAATCAGAACCTCTGCCATTCAAAACCAAAACAAAATCAGAACCTCTGCCATTCATGAACAAAATAAAATCAGAACCTCTGCCATTCAAAACCAAAACAAAATCAGAACCTCTGCCATTCAAGAACAAAACAAAATCAGAACCTCTGCCATTCAAAAACAAAACAAAATCAGAACCTCTAAAACAGAACCTCTGCCATTCAAAACAAGACCAAAATCAGAACCTCTGCTGTTCAAATAACAGAACAAAATCATAACCTCTGTTGTCCAAATAACAAAACAAAATCATAACCTCTGCTGACGGACACAATAGGTGAGTGGATAAAGCGGACTTTCAATCTGAGGGTCCTGGGTTCGAATCTCGGTAACGGCACCTGGTGAGGAAAGCGTGGAGATTTTTCCAATCTCCCAGGTCAACATATGTGCAGACCTGCTTGTGCCTGAACCCCCTTCGTGTGTATACGCAAGCAGAAGATCAAATACGCACATTTTGAGATACTGTAATCCATGTCAGCGTTCGGTGTGTTATGGAAACAAGAACATACCCAGCATGCACACCCCTGAAAAATGGAGTATGTCTGCCTACATGGTGGGGTAAAAACCGTCATACACATAAAAGCCCACTCGTGTACATGTGAGTGAACGTGGGAGTTGCAGCCCATGAACGACGAAGAAGAAGAACCTCTGCCGTTAAAAAACAAGACAAAATCAGATCCTTAGCTGTTCAAAAACAAAAGAAAATGAGAACTGCGGCTAAACAATAATAAATGAAGACTCCAATCATATCTGTCTTGATAGTGATGCTGCAAAAAAATTATCACAAATAACATTTTTCAGTGAGCCCGATCTTTCTTGGATGGACAGAACTGTTCATAATGATAACATTCACTCACTCTCCAACTGAGAGAAAGCGGAGTTCCTTCATGCACCCCCTGTTTGGTTGGTATCTTCTTCTTTTTCAGCATTAAAACACACACACACACATCAATCACAAACACCAGTCACACACACACACACACACACACACACACACACACACATCAATCACTCACAAACACACACACACACACACACACCAATCACAAACACACACACACTCACATCTATCACACACACACACACACACACACACACATACCCCAAACCACCTGATCTCCCACTTTATACACAGTGAGTTCCACTCAAGGAAAAAGAAGCTCGATCCACAACACAAATCCTCTTCCTCCTCCTGCCCATCCCTTTGTCAAACCCACCACAGCAATCGACAGTCACAGACAGCAGAGCCCTACCCACCTTTCAGGGAGTGTTTGAATCCAGATGAAGAGTGGACCACAATGAACTTGGCCTTGTTCTCTGTCAGAATTTTGTAGTCCTGTTTGACAGCTTCGGCAAACATGTACTGAAGAAACTGGTCCTGAAGAAAAAAAAAAAAAAGAAGTAAAATTATACTACCGTGTTGTGATTGTCATGTCCCCTTATCAACCAAAGCCTTGCGCTAAGCAGATCGAAAAATTATATTACCGTGTTGCGATTGTATGTTGCCTTACCATCCAAAGCCTTGCACTCAGCAGAACACAGAAAATACGGTCCCATTAACACATCTGCGCACACAAAGCCCTATTTCCTTTCGTATCGATGATCCATTTTCTTCTCTCTGTCACAAACCTCCTTCTCATTTTCTGTTAAAAATTGTCAGCTGTAGTGTTCTTACTTTTCTTTTGGTTATAATTCATCCCATAACGTATAGATAGATTTCTACTTGCAGAGACATCCTTCACAAATTTAGTGTTTGTACATATGTATATTACTACAGGACTTAATATACAAGACTTCCTTGTGGTCCTGTCAAATAAATTCACTGCAAGTGTACTTGTACGGTAACATTTTCAAGTAAAATACTGTTTGAACCAAAAAAATGTTAGCAAATATTAATGCAAAAAAGAACAAGAAAGGCATGGCCTTCAAGACTCACTTGTGATACACTTTTAAAAAAATCCAAGTTTTTATGTATTGAGTATAATGCATTTACTGTTATATTTATATTTTTTGTATTCTCTAAACTTGGCACTTTGATCTGATATTCGACCCAACAAAGGATCAGTCATTATTATCATTTTTTGTTCAAACAGGAACTTCTTTTGCTAAGCATGGAAGTTTTATTTATTGCAAACGTTTTGGTGAAGATAGCAGAACAAGGGAAATTACTCTGCTGGGGAACTTAGTTTGCTTTAAACTGATCTTTCTCATCTTAAACATTACATTTTGAAATTATACTCAATACATAAAAAGCTTGGATTTTTTTTTAAAAGTGCATCACAAGTGAGTCTTGAAGGCCTTGCCTCTCTTGTTTCAAAATGTAATGTTTAAGATGAGAAAGATCAGTTTAAAGCAAATTAACTCCACTAGCATTACAGAGTAATTTCCCCTTTTTACTATCTGAACCAAAACGTTTGCAAAATAAATAAAAATTCCATGCTTAGCAAAAGAAGTTCCTGTTTGAACAAAAAATGATAATAATGACTGCTCTAGCTGTTGGGTCGAATATCGGATCAAAGTGTCAAGTTTAGAGAATACAAAAAATATAAATATAACAGTAAATGCAGTTTGCATATAATTAGGCTTCATTCTTTATTTTTTTGTGCCAATCCCAGAAGAACAATATTGTTTTAAACAAGATGACTGGAAAGAACTGGATTTTTCCTATTTTTATGCCAAATTTGGTGTCAACTGACAAAGTAGTTGCTGAGAAAATGTCAATGTTAAAGTTTACCACGGACACACAGATACACAGACACACACACACACACACACACACAGACAACCGAACACCGGGTTAAAACATAGACTCACTTTGTTTACACAAGTGAGTCAAAAAAGGAGAGGGGATGAGAAAAAAGAAATGACTGAACAAAGAAAAAGAGACAGAGTGACACACATACATACTCACACAGACACCCAAACACCAGGTTGTAACAAAGGCTAAGTTTTTTTTACACAAGTGAGTCAAAAAAAGCACTCAAGACTATGTTTAATTAAAACCACAAAAAAAAAAGAGGAAGAGGCAAAGGAAAAAATAGTCACCTTCACAAAACCAGGACTTGCCACAAGCACGCATTTTACCACTGAAACAGAAGGGAACACAAGAACTCAAATCTTGCTTTTATCTTGGGTGTCACACACGCACACATAAACTCAAACACGCACCCAGAAGATTATCAAATATCCCAATTGTGAAAAAAGTATCAAATGAAAGAACTGCTTCCATTACACCAAGAAGAACTGACGGACTGCTGTTGAATTTCAGTCGCCAACCAGTCTTCTTCTTCTTCTTCTGCGTTCATGGGCTGCAACTGCTTTTATTTGAGAACATATGTTTATTACTCTTGTTTAATCAAGTTATCCGCGTGTGTGGGGTGGGGGAAGGGGTGGGGGGGTGGGGTGGGGGGGTGCGGTGCGGGTGTGTGCTGATTATCTGGTTGTGGTTTTCCGCAATTCATCTTTATTCTTATCTTATCTGTCTATTATAATCAATGTGCAGTATAGCAGGCTATGTTTATAATTATATTCAAATAATGTTTCTTAATTCTTTCTGTTTTTACATTAAGAATACTAGTTATTACCTGCAGTGTGTGGATGTATGTATGAAACGATGTATGTGATATTTTTTATATTTGTGTCTTCGTAATATTTGTTGGGGCTGTTGTTGGCTTTTACAGTTATGGTCCCCATGTTGTTTACTTGTCTATGTTGTGATAATGCACCTGACCAAATTTCTCCAGTTGGAGATAATAAAGTTATTCTTATCTTATCTTATCTTAACTCCCACGTTCACTCACATGTACACGAGTGGGCTTTTAAGTGTATGACCGTTTTTACCCCGCCATGTGGGCAGCCATACTCCGCTTTCAGGGGTGTGCATGCTGGGTATGTTTTTGTTTCCATAACCCACCAAACGCTGACATGGATTACAGGATCTTTCACGTGCGTATCTGATATTCTGCTTGCGTATACACACGAAGGGGGTTCAGGCACTTGCAGGTCTGCACAAATGTTGACCTGGGAGATTGGAAAAATCTCCACCCTTTACCCACCAGGCGCCGTCACCGGGATTCAAACCCGCGACCCTCAGACTGAAAGTCCAACGCGTTAACTATTCGGCTATTGCGCCCGTCACCGACCAGTCAATACTCATGCTTTCCTTTCTCCCTCAATCCCACCACTTTTTTTCAGCATGTTCGCGAAGCTTATTTCCGAAAGACCGAACTGCTGTTCACCCATGCTTTTTTTCCTCACCACCATCTCACTGACAAATGCTCTTCTTGACCTTCTGCTGGTTGTGTGAACGCACACCTGTGCGGCTGTGTATGTTTGCCCCTTTGTGTGTGTGCACATGTGTGTGTTCCTGCATCATGGGGTTTAGCTGTCGCATGTATGTTTATGCGTGTACATCCTTTTATTGTAAACGCCATGAGCGTGGGAGGTGTGAGTGTCAATCTGCATTATCATATATGTATATACTTTATTATAACAAAGTTGTTCACTATAAAAACAACCAATCAAGTTACTGGAGAGATCCAACTCTGGACGCCAAACCTCCCTGTGGAGCAAGATTGAAAAAAAAGACCCCCAAAACACCCCCGCCCAACAAAAAAAGGGTTTCCAAAGACATGTATCAAGTAGACAAGAATACTTTTAACATAACTATGGAACAAAACAAATTTGTGCATAAATGGTCTCTATATACACATGCTTTGTACGAGATTGAGCTACACAATGTCACCATGGAACGATGTCACTGAATATGTATTGTTTTGCTTACATTATGTTGCTGTGGACTTGTCAGTATAAGTATAAGAACATCATTATGTCTTTACCCTGTACCTTCCAATGCACAAAGTATATAAATCTTGTATCTGTAAACCTTTGTCTGAATAAAAAAATGTTGGGAAATAGAAAAAAAAAAGGGGGGGGTTCCACAGATGTGCCTATTCCAGGCATTTTCCAGACCAGACTGAACTTTTGTCAGCTACACTGCTGATGAAAGACATCAGCGGAGATCCCAAATAAAAGTTTCAGTTTCAGTTTCACAAGAAGGCATCAATGCATCCGGACAAATCCATATACGCTACATCACATCTGCTGAGCAGATGCATGACCAGTAGTGTAACCCAACACACTTAATCAGGCCTGGAGCAAAAAAACAAAACAAAACAAAAAAAAGATTGATACGTACTTACCTTCGAAATTTATATGCCGCAGAACAGCCTGTAAGATCTGGTCATAGAATCTGTTCAGGCCCTGAAAATATTCACAAATGAGAAAATAGTGAAACCATACAACCATACTTGGAAAAAATCATTTCAAACTCTATACATCTTCAGTAAATCCAACAATGGATATTTTACTGCACCTCTGCCTAACCATTCGCAAAGATATTCAACATTCACACACAAAAGCAAAAGCAAATGCTGGCTGCATTCAAGCAAAATCTTTTATATTCTGGGGGTGCAGTGGCACAGTCAGTTCAGCGTTGTACTGCTGAACCAGTATGCACCAGTGATCAGAGTTTGAGACCATGTGTCGGCAATGTGCCGTGTCCTTTGGAAAGGCACATTTCCCTGATTTTCTTCACTCCACCCGAGTGAGAATGGATACCTGACACTGGTCAGGGAAGGTGATGACCCAGAGGTAAAGCGTCCGCCTAGGAAGCGAGAGAATCTGAGCGCGCTGGTTCCGATCACGGCTCAGCCGCCGATATTTTCTCCCCCCTCCACTAGACCTTGAGTGGTGGTCTGGACGCTAGTCATTCGGATGAGACGATAAACCAAGGTCCCGTGTACAGCATGCACTTAGCACAGGTAAAAGAACTCACGGCAACAAAAGGGTTGTTCCTGGCAAAATCCACTTTAATAGGAAAAACAAATAAAACTGCACGCAGGAAAATATACACAAAAAAAGGGTGGCGCTGTAGTGTAGTGACGCGCTCTCCCTGGGGAGAGCAGCCCGAATTTCACACAGAGAAATCTGTTGTGATAAAAAGCAATACAAATACAAATACAAACCTGTTGAAGGAGAGGATTGGACCCTGCCTTCCTACGTTGAGCCCTACACACAGCGAATATCAAATCACTGCCTCTCTGGATGCAAAAGGCTACGGTACCTTTAACCTTTTGAAATGATGATTTAATTATTCATAATTCTAAAAATCTTCAGTCTAATTTGGCGTCTTTCAAATATTCGAAATGACCCAAAGCCCAAAAGTCTGGCATTTGCCCCCTATTATTCTGCTGAACAGTGAATTTGTCTTTTTTCCCTTCTTATACTTAAAAGGGGAAAGACTTAAAGACTACAAAAACTACCAGTACTTAAAATTTGTACTCCTCCACATATGTATATTTTTGGAAAAAAACATGTGTAGAAGCACTTAGATGTTCAGGTGCCATCTGTCAAGAAATTCTGAACAGCTTGTTGTCCCAGTATCAGTATCAGTATCAGTAGCTCAAGGAGGCGTCACTGCCCTACACCACATCTGCCATGCAGATGCCTGAACAGCAGCGTAACCCAACATGAAAATTAATATTTCAAAAAATCTACAATCGTTCTATCAACCCTGTTTTCCCCCAAACTCACCATTCACCCCCCCCCCCGCCTCCCCACCCCCCTCCTCTCCTACCTTTTAAATGATAATGTTCCAACATGAAAATTAATACTTTAACAAATCTACGATCGTTCTATCCAGCCTGTTTCACCCAAACTCACCATTCACCACTCACCCCCCTCCTCCCCTACCTTTCAAACGATAACATTCCAATGTGAAAATTAACACTTTCAATCACTAGTGTGTGTGTGTAAGACGGGACAGGGAGCCAAACTCAAACTCCTCCACACAAAATGCACACGACACGCTACCTTGGTGTGCTGCTCGCACAACCCTTTGCGCTTTCTGGGGATGCTGGTTTCGATCTTGGCCCGGACGAGGGTCATGTTGTTGGTGACCAGACAGACGTGGGCGATCCCTTCCTGCATCACGATGGCGGCCAGGTCAGCGTTCTGGGTGGGGTCACAGGCCATGTCTGCAACAGTCATCTGCTCTTTGGACCCACATCTATTTCTTCCATGCATGCATGTGTGTGTGTGTGTGTGTGTGTGTGTGTGTGTGTGTGTTTGCAAGCGCTGTGTTTGACAAATGTGTTATTATCAAGAGCTCTGAGCTTTGAGAGGTTTCAGAGAGCTATATAACTGTAATCATATTATCATCATCATTATTCTTATTAACTGAACATTAGATCTAGAGTCTTTTTTTCTTTAATTTTTTTTTTTTAACAATCTCAAATTCAACAAACAGCCACCAAACTAACCAACAAAACACAACCACAATAATGTCAACAATACAGCCACAACTAAAGAACAGCAATAAATGAAATCATTACCATAAGACTCGAAGATCACAAGATATCTGTGATGTGAATGAACAGCATGTTTGATTTACGTACTTTACCCCTTACAGAAAATCACACTAGTTCCCGTACTTAGGTAAGTGGGTAGGCAGGTACAGCTGCTGACTGACACACAAAACTGAAAAAAGACAGAGACTGGCAGAGATGATTACAGGATCTGTTTTTGTCCCCCCACCACATCAACTTTACAGGCCCTGAGGGGGTGCTCACTAAAGTCTGGCTCCATGACTCATTGTCGTTGGCAGCAGGGGGCTTACTGTAGGTTGTGTCCTTGGTGCACTGAATCAGAACAGGCATTACTGAACACCATGAAGAGTGACTCAGCAGCAGTGCAGGGCCTTCTCTGGGGTGTGGCTTCCAGTTCCTGGCAACCTAACATCAATGGTCCCCTGTGGACGGCAGACACTGGGTTGGTGATGGATAAACCCCGGTTTGGCTGCCAACAGGGGACTTGAAATGAGCGGTGGAGGAGTAATGCCACTGAAACCGGCGGATGGGGTAGCAAAAAAAAGAAAGAAAAAAAGACGGGCCTAAAATACATACTATCCACATTCAACATTCTTAACACAGACAGACAGACAGACAGAAGGGGGTCCATACCAATGCGTTCCAGCGCCACACTGTCCCACTCCTGCTTGCTCAACGTGAAGGGCCGGTTCAGCTCAAGGTCAAGAGTATGGTACGCCCCCATCTGAAATGTCAAGGCAACAAAATTCAGCAGTTAAAGACACTGTCACATCCTCCATTACTGTACAACTGCCTTCAGCATGTCTCTGACAATGCACCTCCAAATGTCCATCACTCATTGTTGTTACATGTCTGTCTGAGTGTGTATGTGTGCGTGCCTGAAATCTGAACGGATGACATAGGAATCAAATGAAAAGCACTCAATGGCAGCTGTCAGTCGGCTCTACCCGGGTAGGCAGCCTGCTGTGCAAATGATCTGCAGTTTGTAAAGCACTTAGGGTTTGGTCTCTAGCCGAGGATAGGTGCTATTTAAGTATCCATATCATTCATTCATTCATTCATTGTTTAGCCTTACCTATGTGTTGCTGTTCTACATGGTTCACAGTTTTCTTCTTGGGGACATGGCAAAATGATGCTGAATTTTCCAGCAAACCGTGGTGAATGCAGCCAATGTAATAAGCGCAACTCATAACCAAAAGTGCTATCTTGCCTGTGCCTTTTCATTCTTTACAACAAAAAAACACTGAATAATCATACATTTATTATCAAAACATTGATTTTTCCAACACTTCCTTTTTTCAAGCTCTTTCTGGTGTATGTGTGCATGAAACAGCCATTTATGTATGAAATGGGAGGGTGGTGGCAGACCAGATGGACCATGTGTAAATCAAGACATCTCTCGATTTCTTCTATCATTTCATGGAAACATCTGCCTTTGTGACATGGTCCTTAACTTTTTGTGAAATCTGTACAACGAACTGGGATATTCCATAGACTGCAGTTTGTACCTCTAACAAAAACATGACCACAAAACCAAACCAAAAGATACTGTCCTCATTAGGCTTCCCTTGGCAAGTAAACTTTAAAGTTATGCCATAGTCATGACATAAGTATCAATCTTTATGCAAATATACATATACATAAATATGTATCGATAAACAAGCAACATATCACCACCCTCAAACTTTACCTTGACATACTGGTTTTCACAGATGTTTCGGCCTTTCACCCTCAGTACACAGGCCTGTGTGTCAAAATCGATGTCTTCCACCCGTACAGTGAGAGTTGTCCGCACTTTGCTGGCGTTGGTACTGCCTGTGGCAGACTCTGTGGTCACTTTCCTGCAACAGGGTTACCTGGTCCAATAATAGGATGACTAGGGAGAGATATCGCAAGAGGATTTAGAACACAACGATGCAAGATACAATAATACTTTCTTATGTCTGAACGAAAGAGAATTGTTGACACATTTGCTGATGAAACACAAAAGGCAACATACAAAACAGTACAGGCATCCCATTCAATGATTCACAGGACGAAAGAGAATTGTTGACACATTTGCTGATGAAACACAAAAGGCAACATACAAAACAGTACAGGCATCCCATTCAATGATTCACAGGACCAATACAATGTTGGATCATGCTCCCACATTTCACTAAGAACTCTGATTCATGGTAAACACATGCTTGATACTGTATAAACTTAATAAACTTATATTATTCAGGTCAGCTGACTTCAGTTTCACTGAGATTAGATGCATGTTGGGTTACGCTGCTGGTCAGCAATCTGCTTAGCAGATGTGGTGTAGCGTATATGGATTTGTCTGAACGCCATGATGCCTCCTTGAGTATCTGAACTCAACTGAACTGAACTGGGATGAGAGGCTGAAAAGTAATCAAGGAGTAAAGGATTCAAGTTAACTTTTATGTAATTTTATCTTCTTTTTTTTTTATTGGAAAGACTCGGGCCTTTGGGAGTGCTTCTCTAATTTCTGATCAACATTGCAGGTGTCTGTATCTGATTTAAAAAAAAAAAAAAAAAAAAAGAGTTCAGTCTTCCCATAAAGTCCTGCACCTAAAATGGACATCCACAGCAGCACCAGCAGCAGCAGTATCTTCATCCACCATCAGTACTGAAAACACTGTTCCAGATTCCGTGGCCTTTCATGCCGTCCTCTCACAGTGACCTTAGTTTTGACCCCTCCTCCACTGGTGTTGGCGGATTCAAGGTGGGGTTGCCAGTGATGGGATGTAGTGGCAGTCTCCACTCTGCAGAGGACACTCACTCAGTCTGGCTCGGTGAGTAATCAATCACTGATATCAGTAGGAGGGCTTAGTAAATGCTGTCTTGTGGATGTTGAATCAGAACATGCATGACTTAACACCACCAAAGTGACTCGGCAGCAGCACAGGGTCTCCTCTGGTGTGTGGTCTCCAGGCACCCTAATAATGATAGTTTCCCTATAGCAATAATATAAAAGATTAAAACAGGGAAACTCTACCGTGGTCTGTAAAATTATGATCTACAAATAGGGGAAAAAAACAACAACAAAAAAACAACACACAAAGATCTGCATACACAGGCACACAAATACTTATATATTGAACTTCATATGGATCTCATTATCTCCTTTTATTTCCTTAATATCAAAAGCTTATACATATATTTTTGTTTAATCTAGCAATAACCGCAATACCATTCATAAGTGACATAAAATAAACCCTAACAATTCTGAGTCTCAAGTCAAAGAGTACCTGATGGTTGTGGAACGTAGCGTGTCGCCAACGGTGACCAGGTTGTAGGCATGCCACATGTCCTCTGCTTCTTCGGCCACCAGAGTCACCGACCTGAAACATTTCACCATCATCTTCGGTTCCCATAGATGCGACCAAACACACGTCCAAACTTTCTCCACACCATTTCCGGACCAGAGTGAAATTTTTCCATACCAAACAAAACAGCTTTTTGACAGCTGAGTGCTTTTCCTCCTGTATTAATTTCATAACACAACTTTTTCGTTTCTTGAAACACAATTGTTCAAATTATACCCATCACTGTCCACTAACTTTCCACGCTTTACAGTCAAGCCTCTAAGCAAGTAATAAAAAAGTAAAAAGAAAAAAGAATCTGGAGATAATATCAATACGATGTAAAGTAAACATAGCGACCACACTGGCACACACGTATACTCCTTCCCACACACAGTGGAGTGATGACAGCTGTCACAGCAACATCAGCAAACTACAAAGCTTCTGTGCGGCACTTTCTTACATAAGGAGAAATACTCTCCCTAG
>NC_134887.1:9623216-9653216 GCF_041734735.1 Babylonia areolata
CAAAATCAGAATTTGTCTTGACGCATTTATATAGTTATTGGGGATATCGTTGTGTCCTTTCTCAGGTTGTCTTCGCACTGATTTCACAATCATAATCAACCCTGATACGAATTTCAGTCTGCCGTTTATTATGCGTCGTTACCGTTAACGATTGATCCTCCATTTCACATCAGTTCATGATTCTGGCACTCGTATAAGTCGCATTGGCTTTTGTACTATTGAAGAAGTGTATTGGAAAATCATGTCTTCGTACTCAAGTGTAGTCATACCATTACAATCACTGCATCAAAGATAACGCGCACAGGAACCAGTGACTGAACTGGTTCCCAACAATTTACCCATGCACCAGTGAAAAACGTTAAGTTTCCATCATATGAACTACTGTCACATTAGTAAAGCTGTGATATATCGGGATAATATCCAAATCACAGGCAGTTCTGAAGCTGGAAGAAGTTAATTTTTGGCCTCTGCTGACTACAGTACTTGTTTATTTTTTCTTTCATTCAGTTTCCTTCTTTCTTTTTCTTTTTATGATTGATCTGTAACAAGGTTCTCATTGGCCCATACCATTAACCATAACATGATCAACATCAACTTGTTGATGAATCTCACGATTGATGCATGGTAGGTATATTTTGTGTTTTCATAACCCTCAGAACTGGGTCATGGATTACAGGATCTTTAATGTGCGTATTTTAATCTGCATGAGTATACACTTAAAAGGGTTCATATTAGCAAATTTAGATTAAACTAAACAAGTATTACGTCCCTTGTTTAAATGTCATATGTATCACTTTAGAGGTCGAATTGGAAGTCTGCATTATTTTATTACTAAACACTGTCAGTAATGACTGTTGAACCAAATACTTCTTCCTTCTTCTCATTCATATAATTTGATTAGATGGACACCCTAGTCAAAATGTGATCTGGTTTCTTTGTTGTATGAAAAAACAACAAAACATTGAATCATATGACTTAAAAGCCAAAATGATAAGGCACTAGCAGATTGATCAGCACATATGTTGACCTGGGAAGTCGGAAATATCTCCACCCTTCCCAGAGAGAACCCAGTGCTGTAGCCATTTGGCCACTACACCTGTCAACGATTTATCAACTTCAAGAAACAGATTTAAACTTAAAGTACAACAATACTTTTTACAGGGCTATGTCTGGTGGAATATTTTTGGACTTGTAAAGTTTTGAAATAAAGAAACTAAATCGTGATTTTGGCTACTGATTTTTGTATTAGTCTATTACCCATCATTTTACAACTATGACATTGTGAATTTATTTTTGTATTAGTCTATTACCCATCATTTTACAACTATGACATTGTGAATTTGATGCAAATAATAGACTAACCAATATATAATGCTCATCTGTTGGCCTTCCAAGTAAATTACTATTTTCTTTAACCTAAGTGTCATACTTGTGGATTGCAGAAAGTAATTGATACTAAGATGGTCAAAGTAAAGAGTAATTGAAACGACAGGCCCAATGAAGACTTTAAAAAAGCCAAGTATACAGGACAAGTGTTGAAAATCCACTATGTTCATTTTTATTTGTCATCATGGGGTAGAAGTTTTTCTTCAAAGAACAATCTGTTGTTTATTTTGAGAGACATATTAAATATATATAGTTGACTATTGGACGGGTACAACAGCTGAGTGGTTGAAGCGTTGGATTTTCAATCATAGGATCCCAGGCTCAACTCCAGTCATGGCGCTTGTGGGTAAAGGGTGGAGATTTTTCTGATTTCCCAGGTCAGCAGATGTGCAGACCTGCTAGTGCCTGAAACCTGTTCGAGTATATTCATACAGAAGGTCACATTGGTTTGTTAAAGATCCCGTAGTCTATGCCAGCGTTTGGTGGGGTATGGAAACAAGAACATACCAGGCAAGCACCCCTCTGAAAATAGAGGATGACTGAATACATGGTGGGGGTAAAAACAGTCATACATGTAAAGCCCACTGTGTGTACAAATTAACGTGTGAGCTGCAGCTCATGAATGAAGAAGAAAGAAGATAGTTGACTATTCACAACTTCACGATCTCACATGATACATCATGACGTATAGTCACTGATGGACTCCGCATCATATCTGCTTTCAGATAATACAGGCCTGGTATTGGCTAGTTTAGTTGTTAAGCACCACAGTTCTCACTTTCCAGGATTAAACATAATGGGAGGAAACTAGTCGTAATGCATAAAAAGGTGTTACAGTTTTCATTCCTTTACTATCAGCTCCCTCTGCAAGCACCAGAACACATTCACTGAAGATCCCCACTTAGTCGCCTACCTAAGCTGTAGAAGAAATCTGCGAAGGATGAATTTTTTGCAAGTCTTAATTTAAGTTTCTTAAACATTTCCTTCAAACAACATTTTAACATCTTGCACACAATGTCGTGGCAAAACAAACCAGTTGAAACTTGATAGAAGCAGGCTATAATAGTGACTGCTGTGTACAGGAATCTACTTTCACCAAACACTGCTCACTGTTCTGGAATCTGTTATTTGAGAGGGTAATTTTTGATAGGGAGTGTGAAGTTGTCAGTAAGTGAGTAACACTAACAGTGTATAATTTACTGACTTAAAAAAAAAAAAAAATTTTAATAAGAATTGAAGCTGTCCACATGTCACAAATACAGTTACATTCACACACCATATGCACACGCACTTGTATGTATGCACAGACAGTTAACACACACGCACATACAAGCACACAGTCACACACACATGTATGCAGAATACTTCACTCTGCATTTAATGATGCTGTAATGGCGGCCAGTAAAATTATAGAAAGTTAAGTGTGTGTGTGTGTGTTTAGTGTTGTGTGTATGTATATGTTTGTCATTTCTCTCCAGGAAGAAAATCTCTTTTTCAGGTCATGGTGAAAGGTGGCCCACAGACTCTTCAGCCAGTGCTCCAAGTTATTGTGAGTAGAGCGTGAAGCATTTGAATTATGCGTCGTCTGTGTCAGTCTGTCAGTCTCCCTGAGCGTGAAACATGAATTATGCTTAGTCTATGTGTGTCTGCCTGTCTCCGTTTCTCTTTTGTAATGAGTAAATGACATAATGATAATAAATGATTTAGTTGGTCGTAATATTATTAATTATTACTTCGTTCATTGTTAATTGATCTGCAGATTAGAACTACAAGTTGATAGTATTCTATCTTTTATTGTGAAATGGTTTGTATAACTTAAGTGTGATTTTTTTAAAACTTCGCACTTTCTTTAGGTTATTGTATATATATATATATATATATATATATATATATATACGATATATATGTATATATTAGTATTTATATTTTTAAAACTTTATTTCATTTACTTAAAAGTTTGATTGTTAATGAGCAGTGGTGGGTAGCTAAAAATATTATGATTTTTGTGGATTTGTAAAGGAGATAAATCTGTCGCAGTCACATGATAATTTATGTTCCTTTTGTTTTTTCCACTTTATTGATATCTTTTGTGTAATTGTGTCTTTGTAGAATCAGAAACATATCACAGTTTCAAAGTCAGTGAGATGCATGAGGATGAGACGCTATGTAATCTGATCAGTGATCAACCAACTTCTCACACCTGTATGCTTAGGATCCTCCTTGCTCGAACCAAAACGTATGGCCAATGCAGTTTTTCATACCAAGCCCCCTTTCTTTGGAATCAACTTCCTCAGCCTCTCCGTTACTCATCTTTGCAGCAATCTTTTAAATTCATTCTCAAGAACCACCTTTTCCCCTCATGAATAATTCTCAACAGCTCGTCCCTTTCCATTATGAACAAAAATGACGATTACACTTACAGTATGAGTGAGTGATTGAGTTTTGCTAGTTTCAGAAATTGTTGGTTGTATTTTTGATTGTGTACTATTTACAGTTGTGTGCTATGACTTGTGTGTGTGTATGCGTGTGTGCATTGTGTGTGTGTGTGTCACTGTGTGTATGTGTGGATGAGTAATTTTTTTTTAATAATATTTCAGTGTTTGGTATCTTGTGTTCAATTTTTCCTTTTTGATATTTACATATGTGTACTATTTGAAACGCCTATGGCTTAGGGCTTATTTTAAAGATTAGGCGTAATGCTCATAATAAGAATAATATTTAATAATAATAAATGGTTTCTCACTCTCTGCTTTAAATCTATAACATATAAACTCAGACAGATTATTTCTTTTTATTACTTTAAATGTTGCACAAGTTGCGATAAGAAAATGATTTAGGTCATGACTGAAAATTCTTAAAGGTACTAGACTCTAAACAGTTTTTGTTATTTTTCACTGTAAACATGAAAAATGTGATTACACTATGGTTTCAGTGAAGTGATTACTGGTTAACTTTAGCCTCCTCCTTGTTTTGTGAAGTTTGTGATGGTATTGGATGGATTGGTTGTGTCAAAAAGACATTCTTCAATGGGTATGTTTGCAAATTTACGGTGATTTTGACATTTCCAGAACATCTGTTTTTATAAACTATTCGCGTTGCTTTGAGTTACTGGACTATGAACTGAAATTGATGGTATGGCAAAAATTCCTTTTTGTTTGTTTGCTGATGACGACGATTAGTGCCTGTAACGATTATAGAATGAAGTTAATTAGTTGTAGTACTTCATGTGTTTCAGAACCTGAAGAAAATAGCATCCAACGGAAGCAATGACCGCTACAGGTTGCTTGTTTCTGATGGGGAAACGACATATTCCCGTGAGTAAGAAGTTGGGTATAGTAAGCTGTTGGTGTGCGTGATACAGGATGGTGAAGAACAGTGACTCAGACCAGTCAGAGCTGAAAGAGTGTTCTTGGATTGTGTTTAAATCTGCAGAAGCTTTATCAGTTGCATACAAGCTGTCACGAGGAAATCTTTGAATGTTTTATTTTATTATATTTGTCATTATTATTTTTATTTTTTTTTTTTTGACAAGTGGAATAATGTATACAGTATTGGAAGTTGTCTTAAAAAGATAACTAAAAAAGAAATGAAACATTTTAACTGCCATAACAGAATATAATAGATGATCTACTTTTTAAAGTAAACAAAGTTTTGTGATTCGGAGAAATAAAAGAAAAAAAAAAATTTTTGATAAAGACTTTTCAGTTATTTTTTTGTTGTGTTTATTTGGAATGGAATGAATCTTAGATGGTGTGCTATAACTGATTTGAAAAAAAAAAAAAATTATGGAAAAAAAAAAGAAGCATGGCAGTTGGGATGTTCTATAAAACTCTAGTCGTAAGCAGTTTGTGTATTTGTGTATAATTTCCAGATGTGATGCTGGCCACCCAGCTGAATGTGATGATGGAAGCCAATGAAATTGACGCCTTCTGCGTCATCAAGGTGAACAAGTACCTGTGCAACACTATCCAGGCCGACAAGTAGGTGTCTGTGGGTGGATGTGTTAACTGTCACCGGTGTTATTGTTCTCTGTGTGTGTGTTGGCGTTCACTTGTGTGTACCTGTGGCCCACTACCAAGCGTTTAGTTGGTTGGTTGTTTTTGTCCGCATGTGTTGGCACTGTGAGTGCTGCACAAGCTTTGGTGTGGAAATATTTTTGTGCCGTTTGAATGAAGTTTTTGATTTATTTTTCATTTCATTTCGTTTTATGGGTGTCAGCAGTTTTTAGTTGGATTGTCTCAGTGCACACTTGCAGACGTACACAACCCTCAGGAAACGACAGACACAGCCACAGGTGTTCACACACAGTCCATGCCAAACATGGTTTTTCTCAGTGGCTTAAAAATTTTTTTTTTTTTTTTTCCAATGGTATGGATGGAGATAATGTACTGTTGGAGGTCACTCGCTGTGGCTACTTTCGGTTTCTTTGCATTAGTGGGGTACGCGGGTAGTAGTTTGCGCAGGACAGGAATCAGACCTTGGCTTCATCCTGAAAACGGAGTATGGCTGCCTACATGGCAGGGGGGGAAAAAAGAGTTGTAAATACATGTAAAAGCCCACTCATGTACATACGAGTGAATGTGGGTGTTGCAGCCCATGAACAAAGAAGTCCTGGGCGATAGCTTGTACCAGAGGGGTCATGGTGTAATATGTGTAATAGAAACTTTTTTTTTAGGTTTGTTGCTTATGCAGGATTACAGGTGATAACTTTTTTTTTTTTTTTGTTTGTTTGCAGGCGAATTTTGATCCTGTTGGATATCACTGTGCTGAAGAAAGGGTCCGAGGTCAAAGAAAGGTTGGGAAACCCATCTCAGTACAAGGCTGATGGAACAGGTAGGAGAACATTGCCCCTCATTTGTTTTTCTGTTGATGGGCGCAACAGCCGAGTGGTTAAAGCATTGGGCTTTCAGTCGGTGGGTCCCGGGTTCATTTCCCAGTCATGTCCAGACCTGCTGGAGTCTGAACCCCTTTCATGAGTATGCACATGCAGAAGATTAGAAGGGAAGGGGGTGGGGGGGCTGTATGTTGGCTGGGTGCCAACACACAGATGGATGGCCGAGTTTCTTATCAAGCTGTGGTGTAAGAACAGGCCACAGGCACCCAACGAAAGCAATTTTGACTGGGAATCCAGGAATTAATTGCTTTGCAGAGATTTTTTTAACCACTTGATTTCATGGAAAGTTTGTTTGACTCAGATTTTGAAAAGGAAAACAGATTTTCGTTTTCTCCGCATAGGCGGATAGTAGTTTGCACAGGACAGGAATGTCAGACCCCTGCTGAGTCTGCACTAGTGGGTCATGGTAAGTATGTTATTTAAACGGTTTAGATAGAAAATTTCCTTTTAAAAAAAGTTAAACAATTGATTTATGATTATTGTCTCTTTAAAGTACAGTGTATCAGCAGTCACCATGCAAAATTTCAAGGAGATATCTTTGTATTTGAGGAAGCAGTGCACATTTTTTGCATGTAGGTGTGGGAACCTAGAGTTTTTTCTCTGCACACAGGAATGACAAAATTGTCAAAATGTTTGGCAGACAAGGGGTTAATATGATTTTTATCATTTTGTGTTTTGTAGGAATGAGATAATGTAAAGGCAGGGCTTCATAGTAGGTATGTGTATATATGTCTTGTCTGGCTCAGTGGGCACAGTACACTTGGGTCTTTGTCCTGGAGCCTTGATATGTTTGGAAGTTCTGATTCTCTCACTGCCTCACCTTCTCAGTACACACCCACGTAAAGAAATTGTGTGTGTATGTTTGGGGGGCACGGTGGACACACATGTTGACAGATTATTTTTCTGTTCGTTTTTTTTTTTTCCATTTTGAAGATGTTTCCTTTAGCAGTTTTTACAGTCTGAGATTTGGGCATCATCCTGTTTAAAATGTTTCCCCGCTGAGTTATACATGTAAATGAATTGGACTTATAACAGGTGTTGTTTGTTATCTATGTAGGAGAAACGTTTTTATTTTGTGAAATATTGTTTTTAAATTGGACATTGTGAAGAACTGATCTTTAAATGTTTCAAACAATTTTCTCCCATTATTTTCAGCAGGTGCCACCAACGGTACTGCTCATGGAGACTCCGCGCCACCAGCTAAAGGTAAATTACGCCAAGGATTGTCTGCAGTTTTTGTCAAATAATGCTGACAGCTGTTGATCAGCATCAGTATTTCCCCTTTCATTTTTTGCTGTTTTTGAGTCGAGTTGAGCTCTGCTTCTATGATAAACAGTAGTGGTGATGACGAACATGGATTTTTAATGTTTGATTTTCTGTTAAGCGCGTTGGGTTATGCTGCTGTCAGGCATCTCCTTAGCAGATGTGGTGTAGCGTATATGGATTTGTCCGAACGCAGTGACGCCTCCTTGAGAAACTGAAACGGAAATTGATAATCTGTTTCTTTTTATGTATCACTTGCCATGGCTTGTGTCATTGGTAATGTATTCTATTCTTGTGGCTTCATTCCTTTTCAGTATTTTGATTTTGATTTGATTTATTTTTTATTGTTTCAGCCCCTGCACCCACCCTTGCTAACCCAGCTCGCCCTCTGGGTGGTAAGTCTTGGCGGATTTGATTTGGTTGCATCGTAGACTTCTAACGCTGTTTTTGTGGCTGATATAAGTACCAGAGAAAGCAGATTTGGTGGGTTGATGATTAATTCCGAGACCTTTTTGGCCATGCTGTTTACAAAGATGACATTTGAGCTGGAAGCTGATAAATCTTTGAAAATTGCTTCAGCAGTTTATATGGCTTATGATGAAGAGAGCCTGCGGCTCTGAAGTGATATTGACAGAATGTTCAAATTTGATCACATGTACTTAATTATGTTTGCTCACACATGGACACACAGTGAGAAAAAAAAAAACAGAAAAGAAATGTGACCACAGACAGTGATGGATTTTGTACTTTGATTTTCCTTTCCATTTGTTTCGTTTTTCCTTCTTTCCTGTTCTGTTTCATACTCCTTTTGTTGTTCCTTCTGTGCATTTGTTTTGTTTTTCCTTCGTTGTTCCTTCTGTGCATTTGTTTTGTTTTTCCTGCCTTTGTTGTTCCTTCTGTTGATTTCTGTTTTGTTTTTCCTTCGTTGTTCCTTCTGTTGTTTCGTTGTTCCTTCTGTGCATTTCTGTTTTGTTTTTCCTGCCTTTGTTGTTCCTTCTGTTCATTTCTGTTTTGTTCCTTCCTTCGTTGTTCTTTCCGTGCATTTCTGTTTTCTTCCTTCGTTGTTCCTTCTGTGCATTTGTTTTGTTTTTCCTTCGTTGTTCCTTCTGTGCATTTCTGTTTTTCCTTCGTTGTTCCTTCTGTTGATTTCTGTTTTGTTTTTCCTTCCTTGTTTCTTCTGTGCATTTCTGGGTTTTTTTTTTCTTAGTTCCTTCTGTTGATTTCTGTTTTGTTTTTCCTTCGTTGTTCCTTCTGTTGATTTCTGTTTTGTTTTTCCTTCGTTGTTCCTTCTGTTGTGTTCTGTTTTGTTCCTTCTGTTGTGTTCTGTTTTGTTTTTCCTTCCTTCGTTGTTCCTTCTGTGCATTTCTGTTTTGTTTTTCCTGCCTTTGTTGTTCTGTTGATTTCTGTTTTGTTTTTTCTTGTTGTTCCTTCTGTTGTTTTCTGTTTAGTTTTTCCTTCCTTCGCTGTTCCTTCTGTTGTTGTCTGTTTTGTTTTTCCTTCCTTCGTTGTTCCTTCTGTGCATTTCTGTTTTGTTTTTCCTTCGTTCGTTGTTCCTTCTGTGCATTTCTGTTTTGTTTTTCCTTCGTTGTTCCTTCTGTGCATTTCTGTTTTGTTTTTCCTTCGTTGTTCCTTCTGTGCATTTCTGTTTTATTTTTCCTTCGTTGTTCCTTCTGTGCATTTCTGTTTTGTTTTTCCATTGTTCTTCCTTCTGTTGATTTCTGTTTTGTTTTTCCTTCCTTTGTTGTTCCTTCTGCTCATTTCTGTGTTGTTTTTCCAGGCATCAAAACCTCTCCACCAAAGCAGGGACCGAACAGTTTTGGTGGAAACAAACCTCCATCGGGCCCAGGCACTCCAGGCTCCAACCGTGTCCACAAAATTGCCACCCTCACTCCATACCAGAACAGGTCAGGAAATAGAGCTTGTCCCTCTTTAACTCATTCTGCCCCACAGCCAATTGCCTGCTGCAACTCCCCTGGACCAGCACTGCATAAGAACACTGCAGTAAAAAGAAAAAAAGTAGCGTTGTTCACTAAAATCCATGAAAATCAATGGAGAATTGTTTATTTAATCAGTCAAACAAAGCTTCCGTTTTCATGTTCCCTGGCTCCGTAAACAGCTCAGTTAAAAACACCAGCTGTACCAAGCAAGAATAAATGAAATCAGAATAGTGTGTTGGTACGAGAATATTCATACCAGGTCCACAGGGGAAGTAATTATGGTACGAGATGACTTGTATGTACCTGGAGAGGAATGAGTTAATGGTAATGATAATAAAGTAATAATGCAGATTGATGCTGACACCTCCCAGGCACTTTGTGGCATTTACAAGGAAAAAAAGTTATAGATTTAACTACACATACTTTACCGTGACCCACTAGTGCAGACTCCGGCAGGGAGTCCGATTCCTGTCCTGTGCAAACTACTATCCACCTATGCAGAGAAAACGAAAGTAGCTACAGCCGATAACCTCCCGGAAGTAGGTAACCTCCCCTTTGTCTCCCTGACTAGCACCCTCTTTTTCCAGCAGCCATCTTGACTCCTGTTCCTGTGCTCTTCATACAGCTAAGTTTTTTCGTATTTCTGTCTGTCTGTCGATTCTTTGACACTCATGTTTTATATCTGACGACTTGTATCAGGTCACAAACTTACTTAGCTCGTTTGGGCAATTGAGCTAAAATTATGGCTCAGTTGCAATTTCCTTACATAAACATGTGTGCATTAAGTACGTCTTACACAGCCAAACATTCATAAACATGCATGCATAAGGTACACACACTGACCAGCAGAAGTTCCAAGAAGCAAGCATGTTGGTTAACTCAGTACGGCCAGTCCTCTCTTCTCCTCTACACAGACCCCTCGGATGTCCAGTGGGTGTCTCAATGACCCAACCTTCAGCTTCCGTCATCAGAATTGTTGTATTCTTTGTCAACATTCACGTCTTCAGTATAAGAGCCTTCCGCTTGCAATATTCTGATGATGATAATTGGGGTGAAACGCTGTTAACGTCGTCTCTTTCACCGTTCGTATGGAGAGAGTTAATAAGGTGGTGAGCAGAATGGATGGGGTGTATTTTGAGAGACTTCGGAAACTTGTGTGTCTTGAAACAAATCTTGACACAATCTGAAAGGAAGAAAAAAACCTGGTGCTTTTTCAGTCCATTTACATGTGGCCTGATGTTGGCGAAAAATGATTTTAGTGGAGAGTTAAGGAAAAGGCCTCTGTGTTTCATTGTTTAATCAGCTGGGATATGTGCTATGGGAGGCTATTGGCGGCAGCCACTTTCGATTTCTCTGGGCTTTTTCCTATAAGCTTAAAGCGTTAGTAGAATAGGAAACTGTCTGCATGTTTTAGCCACTAACCGTAATTTTCTTGTGTACGCAGATGGCGCATCAGGGCAAGAGTAACCCAGAAGTCGAGCATCCGCACATGGAGTAACTCTAGGGGTGAAGGTCGTCTTTTCAGTGTCAACTTTTTAGACGACAGTGACGAAATCAGAGCCACTGGTTTCAACGATGCTGTGGACAAATTTTATGACCTGCTGGAAGTCAACAAAGTGAGTTTCTTTCGAGAAGTTTGGGTTTTTAAAGTTTTGGGACGAACCCAGGTGTGGCGGTTTTCCAAGAATTGTATACTTGTCAAACTACAAAGAATTTTTGTTGATTGTAAAATATGATTTGGGGCTTGTATCCAGTGACGGAATGATCACTGTTTTGATTTTTAAGTTGTTTTCTTATCTGGTGTAGTTTATATACTCTGGTGCTCTAGCAAAAGTGTTCACATTAGCTGACACAAGCACCCACACACACACACACACACTCTCTCTCTCTCTCTCTCTCTCTGTCTGTCACACACACTCACACTCGCTCGCTTTCTCTTTCTCTCAGTTATACACACGCACACACGTATGTAAGCAAGCAAACACACACACACACACACACACACACACAAAACACCACACCACAACACACAACACACCACACCACACCACACCACACCACACCACTCCACTCCACTCCACACCACACCACACACGCACTCTCTCTCTCTCTCTCTCTTTCTTCTTCTTCTTTGCGCTTGAGGGCTGGATGTAAAAAAGCAGCTGTGCTTACTCCACTACCCTTGTTAAATAAAAATTCGTTTCGTTTTGTTTCTCTCTCTCTCTCTCTCTCTCTCTCTCTCTCATTCACTTGCTGCAGTACAAATAAAAAAAAGAATTACTGATAAACAAAGTGAAAGTAATCACATTCTTGGTTACCTTGTGTCTGTGGCTACAGTAACCTTTAACATTGGCATTTTCTCTGCAGCTGCAGCTTGTAGGATGATATGAATAAAGCCTTCCAGTCATCCACTTACGATGTGGATAGGATTGTGAGAGGATAGAAGTCAGGGTCACCGTTTGACAAAATACACAAAGCTCACTAGAACTTGGGTCTTAACATCAAATTGTTCTCAAACTTGGTCGTTGAGCTGGCTGTTGTGACGGCGTGATTCCTTTTTATTATTCAAGGTCAGAGGTGAGGGTCACAAGACAGTGTATGACGACGATGATGATGATAGGAAAAGCTTGTAGGGACAAAAGAGACATGATCTTGCATACTGTCTCTATCAAACTTTGCACAGCTACACATCAAGGTGAAAACAAAATTCCGTCACAGAGTCAAGGTCACGACAAGAGGTATGGGTCATGGTAAGGTATTATGGAAAACATGCAGAAGTATTATTGAACTGGTGGTTTTCGTCTGATTTTCTTTAGATGTATACTGAGTGATAGGTTTAGTTCATGTTATTAACACTTTTGAAAGTGAAGGGTAGAGGTCAAGGTCACGGCACTGTGTGATCAAACATGCCCTGTTTGCAGAATCATATGCTTTACAGTATCCCTTTTTTTTTTCTTCTTCTTCCTATTCCATGATCAGCGTGTTTGATTTAAGTGGGTAGCACTTGTGTCTTGAAGGCGTTGCCTTTTCAGGTTATGAGTTTGTTGTGGAAGTACTTTTTAATGAGCATAGTACAGTAGTCCTCATGTTTTTTAAATTTTATTTCAGCGGTGCCTTTTCAGGTTTTGTGCTGGTTGCGTAAGTACTTTTTAATGAGTGTTGTACAGAAGTCCACATGTTTTTTATTTCATTTTTTTCTGGACAGGTGTACTATGTGAGCCGTTGCAGCATCAAGACAGCCAACAAACAGTACTCCAACTTGAAGAACGACTACGAAATGACCTTCAACAACGATACCATCATTGAGCGATGTGACGACGATGTCGACCTCCCGTCCATGACCTTTGACTTTGTCCCGATCAGTGAGATGGAGAAGCACGCAGCAAATTCCATTGTTGGTAAGTGATGGATGATTGTTGGTCATCATTATTTTTTAGTGGTGTATAATTTTGGTATATGATACCAGGCATTATGTCATTTTTCTCTACCACCGGTAAAGCGGTGGTCAGGGCTCAAAGGGTTAAATTCCTGCCACAGCAGGTTTAGGAAGTGGTGGTCCCCTGTTCCTCAGACCAGCACAGCCAGACATCAGATAGACTGTGTGCCACAGCTGTTTGAAAGGAGGGTACTCAGTTGCCACTGGTGCTGTGGAGGAAGGTCAGATCAAGTTCGTGCTACAGCGGGCTTTCTGTAGAAAGACTGGTTTGCCCCAGGTTATGAACAGCCACAGTTTTCATGCGAGGAATGACCATTATTTATGCCGTAAAAAGAGTGTGCTGGTCAGGGGGGCAAAGGGGAGGTTACCTTCTTCCGGGAGGTTATCGGCCGTAGCTACTTTCGTTTTCTCCGCATAGGCGGATAGTAGTTTGCACAGGACAGGAATGTCAGACCCCTCCCAGAGTCTGCACTTGTGGGTCACGGTAAGTATGTTACTTAAACGTAATTTTAGATAGAAAATTTCCTTTTTTGTATTTTCTATTAAATATGGTTTGATGCTGCTAATAGCACTTGTACAATACCACCGGAACTTGAACCACTGTGAGTTTTGTCATTGTAGAAGCACTCGTGTGATTCCTGCTATCATTAAACTTCCAAGTAGGCATTTTCTAAATCCACCATTTTGAAGATAAACTTGTGTGGCTCTAATGTAGTGATTTAGTGGTGTATGATTTTGGTGTATGATACCAGTGAAGTTACTGATTGTTGATAATCATTTAGTGGTGTATGATTTTGGTGTATGATACCAGTGAAGTTACTGATTGTTGATAATCATTTAGTGGTGTATGATTTTGGTGTATGATACCAGTGAAGTTACTGATTGTTGGTCATCATTTAGTGTGAAATATTTTGGTGTATGATACCAAAAGAGGAAATATTTGTGATTGATGCTTTTGCTGTGATTGATACCTTTTCAGGGGTGTGTGTTTGTGAATGTAAATTTATGCTTGTTTGTGTTCTCTATCCATGAATGTTTTTGTACGCTTGTTGTTGTCTTCTTCGTTTGTGGGCTACAACTCTCGCGTTCATTTGTATGTACATGAGTGGGCTTTTATATGTATGACCATTACCTCGCCATGTAAGCAGCCATACTCCGTTTTCGGGGGTGTGCGTAATGGGTATACATGTTCTTGTTTTCATAACCCACCGAACACTGACATGGATTACAGGATCTTTAACGTGCATATTTGATCTTCTGTTTGTGTATACACACGAATGGGGTTCAGGCACAAGCAGGTCTGCACATATGTTGACATGGGAGATAGGAAAAATCTCCACCCTTTACCCACCAGGCGCCGTTACTGAGTTTCGAACCTGGGACCCTCAGATTGCAAGTCCAACGCTTTAACCGCTTGGATATTGCGCCCGTCGTTATTATGAATGCCGCAAGCTCCCTGCCTGGGAACTGTTAGTGTCAGCCTGTATTATCGTTATCATTATTATCACAAAGGGTGTGGAAACTTTGGTTCCTGCAGACGTAGTGGGGGTGGTGAAGTTGTGCAACGACCTGTCCACGGTGATTGCCCGACAGAGTCAGAAGGAGCTGACCAAGCGAGACCTGCAGATTGTGGACCAGTCGGGCGTGGCCATCAGCATCACCCTGTGGGGAAACGACGTCAGTAGGCTCTTGATTTTATTTCATTCGTTTTGTAAAATTTCAATTCAACTTTATGATGAATTTTTTTGTAATTTGGGGGGACATTTTATTTTCTCTGTTTTCATGATGTGTTTGTATTTGTATTTCTTTTTATCACAACAGATTTCTCTGTGTGAAATTTGGGCTGCTCTCCCCAGGGAGAGCGCGTCGCTACATTATTACAGCGCTACCCTTTTTTTTTTTCGTATTTTTTCCTGCGTGCAGTTTTATTTGTTTTTCCTATCGAAGTGGATTTTTCTACAGGATTTTGCCAGGAACAACCCTTTTGTTGCCGTGGGTTCTTTTACGTGCGCCAAGTGCACGCTGCACACGGGACCTCGGTTTATTGTCTCATCCGAATGACATCCTTAAGGGATGCCAACTGTTAAGATTTCGCTGTATTTTGTTACACTAGATTGCAGTTTGTTCCGACGTTACACCAATGTGAAAATTGTTCTGACGAGTTCATTTTCGACTACGTAACATAGTTGCATGCTTTCCTGTCGTAACGTTACCAGTAGGTTGTTGTTTTCTTCTGCAGGTCTGATAATTGTATGGACACAATAAGACCAGTGCTGGTTGTACGAATGAAATTCTGTGATTGAAATAAGGAGAGTTTATTGTTATCTTTTCCTGAGCTTATTGTGCTTTTTTTTTTTTTTTTCTTCAGCAAACTCGGGCTTTCATTTTTTAGGTCTGTTGGAAAAGAACATATGAAGAAATAACAAATTGGGTACACATAACAAGTACTGATCTATTTCAGATTATATTATACAAAACTTGGTTTTTTTTTCAGGCTCAGAACTTTGATGGAAGCAGCAATCCAGTGATTGCAGTCAAAGGGGCACGACTCTCAGATTTCGGAGGTAAGGTGCTTGGTGTGTGCACCTCGGAATGAGTGTGTCACAGTTGTGTGTGTGTGTATTGTTCAGTATGGTTTGTACTGTGTACTTTGTTGTACTTTATTACTTTTTGTCATAACATTTCTGTGAGTGAAATTTGGCCTGTTCCAAAAGGGAAGAGTGCATTGCCACAATGCAGTCCCCCCTTTTTTTTCCTTTTTTTTTTTTAATTTAAGAATTTCTTTATATTGGTCTGGTGTGCCTCATTTTGTTTTGTGTATGCATGTATTTGTATGTTTGTATCAAAAAAAACAAAACAACAACTTTGTCTTGATACAGGCATTCATATACTTTCATATACTCTAGGTTGTGGGTGTGTTCATGTACATTGAGTCTTGAATCATATGTATACTTGTGAGTATGTTTTAACTTCAGCAGTTGTATGTTTGCTCATGGACATGTGTGTGCTTACTTCTTAGATCTTTTGCATGTGAATTTTGCTCTTGATTGTTGCTAGAAAATGCAGAGAAATTCAGTTCTGTGATATATGGGGGAAATGTACATGAGTATGACGACTGCCTCCTGTTTGCATGCACACACACGCACACCGGCAGGTAGAGCTTCAAACTCAAATCCAGAAACACTGACATAAACTGCGTAGAGTAAGTATTGGTAATTTAATGTAGTGAGTTGAAAATGATACACAGACGAGGCTGATTTTGTCATTGGTGACATTTAATGTGTTATGAAAAAGTCATTCCCCCAAGCCCCCCACTCCTTCCCTCCCAAACTTTTTTTTTAGTAAAACTTTTCCAGCAGTGAGTTTCTGGTCTATGGAGGTTGGGCACTTTTTATCCCAAGTACTGATTTATCTATAACACTTGGTCGTTTCCGTTGGACTGAGAACAACTTGTGCACTGCAAGGAGGCCATCACTTGCACTTTCTCAGTTGTTTTCTCACATGGCGCTCATAACTTGTTGGCTTTAGCGTCTGTGTTTTTCATCAGTGTTTTGTTTTTCAGATATATTTTTTTGGGGGTGTTTACATCCTGTGCGTGAAATATGGTTTTGAGTTACAGTGCACTCAACTGCGGTGCAGCTGCACCGATGGGGTTCAGAGCGTGAAGTCAGTGGTTGTGCTGTGCTGTGTGTTGCAGGCCGGTCCCTCTCGGTGCTGAGCTCCAGTCAGCTGGTGATCAACCCTGACATCAGGGAAGCCCACGTGCTGCGAGGGTGGTACGACCGGGAAGGGGCGTCCATGGACTTCGGTTCTTTCCGCAGTGAAGGCGGGGGTGCAGGTGAGTTTAAAGCTCCTACTCTCTACGTTCTTGTGTGTTTGTGTGTGTTTTTATTACATTTTTGTTATATATCAGAAGTTGGTGTTTTAGGCAAAGTTCTTTGTGTTGATGCTTGTGAACAGATGAATGCTTTTTTCTTAAAAAAAAAAAAAAAAAAAAAAAAAAAAAAAAATTTAATGTGTGTGGTGCAGGAGGCAGCACCAACTGGAAGACCTTTGGGCAAGCTGTCAGTGAGAACCTGGGTCACGGAGACAAGGCCGACTACTACACCACCAAGGCGACCATCATGGTCATGAAGAAGGAAAACTGCATGTATCAGGTCTGTAGCTCAGGTCACAGTGCGTTCCAGTTGTGGACTGGAAAAGTCTTGGGGTGGGGGATGAGAGAACCGTTTCCAGGTTGGGGAAAGTCTTGGGGTGGGGGTGGGGGATGAGAGAACCATTTCCAGGGCGGGGAAATTCTTGGGGTGGGGGTGGGGGATAAGAGAACCATTTCCAGGGCTGGGAAAGTCTTGGGGTGGGGGATAAGAGAACCATTTCCAGGGCTGGGAAAGTCTTGGGGTGGGGGTGGGGGATAAGAGAACCATTTCCAGGGCTGGGAAAGTCTTGGGGTGGGGGATAAGAGAACCATTTCCAGGGCTGGGAAAGTCTTGGGGTGGGGGTGGGGGATAAGAGAACCATTTCCAGGGCTGGGAAAGTCTTGGGGTGGGGGTGGGGGATAAGAGAACCATTTCCAGGGCGGGGAAAATTTTGGAGGAAGAAAAAAAGCGAGAGAGAAAGAGCCATTTTCAGAGCTGGAAAAGTCTTTTGGGGAAAAAAAAACTATTTCCAGGGTGGGACAAGTCTGGGAAAATATGTTTTACCCCTTCAGAGTTTGGAAAAGTCTTGGAATTTTTAATGAAATCCTTTACCTGCACCATGCATAAGACCTTAAGATCTATTAAAAAAAAAAAAAAAAATTAAAAAAAGTGATGAAAATTGAGCAACAGTACTGGGACATCCGCTGACCTATTGTCAGTGGTGTAGTGACCAAATTGTGCTGTGGAAAAGTGTGCCATTGTGAGTAGGTTCCTTTATTATGATTATGTATGTATGTATATATATTATTTTTAATATGATTTATTTTTCACATTGCAGGCTTGTTCAACAGAAAACTGCAACAAAAAGGTGGTTGATCAAGGCAACGGTCTATATCGCTGTGAAAAGTGTAATCGTGAATCCCCCAGCTACAAGTGGCGCATGATTCTGCAAGTAAGTATGATCTTAAAACGTTGATGACGTGTTGAAAATTGATCAGTATCAGTAGCTCAAGGAGGTGTCACTGCGTTCGGTCAGATCCATATACGCTACACCACATCTGCCAAGCAGATGCCTGACCAGCAGCGTAACCCAACACGCTTGAGAGAAAAAAAAAAGAAAAATAAACAGGTGGATGGCATTAACTCAGTGGTAAGATGCAAGCTAACAAAATACAAAAGAGAAAAGAAAATTGTATGCTAGTATGTGTTTGTGTGTGTGTTATTTCAGTTATTTATTTATCCATAGTGACAGAGTTTGTTTTGCCAGTTGTTTGTTTGTTTCTTTTTTTTTTCTTTTTTTTCCGAGGGATTAATATTTGTTCAAGCTGTTATCGTTCCATACAAGTACATGCATACAAGCACATGGGTATGTATTTCCTGAATATCCAGAGTGAGAGCAAAGGGCAGTGTCATTCATACTGCGGGTATAAAAAATTTAGTGAATAAAAAAAGAGTGACGAGTGACATGGGGACTCTCATTCTTGGATAGAGTTTATAGGGTGGAGAGCACTGAGGGTGAGGACAACCAGATACACTCCAAGAGTGGGAGCCTCTGTCTTCGGGAGGAGGACGAACAGGCAGATGAGCACTCTTCGCCCCCGTCCCAGGGCGGCAGATTGAGCCCACGCCTCCCTAGGGACCAGCGTGAACCAAACTAGGACTTAGCCGAGCTCGAACTGACCCTCCCCAATCGGGTCATGCATGCTGAATTGGTCCCTCAGGCTACATTGTCACCCTTGGCCCTCCTTAGGCTTGTGACTCTAACTCCAGAATCACCAGACGACAGAGTGCCAGAAATGGCGTAGGAATGGTTTAATAAGCCAGCCATGGAATGATACAGTGCTTGTAGCTTTTAGAGGCGTTTGATTGGCTAAGAGCGGACCGGGCAAGACGGGTCGTCTTTTCACTGTTAGCCGTGCAAAATTTGGCCAAGCAGAGCAAACCGATAGGCCTAGTTTGCATCAGTTTGACATAGTAAGTATGTGTATCACCAAACATGGAGTATAATACAAACTCCTCCTTTTACTGCAAGCCATCCCTCTACTCAGCTGTGGCAGAAAAAGATAGTGGACTGAATGAACAGCACGTTGTGCGTGTGTATGTGTGGGTGATGTTGTGTGTGGAAATGGGGAGGAGAAAGAGAGAAACTGCATTAAGGAATAGGGTGTGTGATTGAAGGTGAATACTGTTATGATGTGATGTGTGTGTCAGTTTGAACATATCTTTTATGCTATGCCACTCTGTTTTTATGTTTGTGTGTGGTGCGAAAGATAAATAAATTTGTTTTGTTACTGAAAATTTTTTTTTTAAAGTCTGGTCTAAAAGAAAGTGTGAAATTTTTGTTTGGTCCCATCTGTGAGAAACCCTGCGTTTGCTTCCATGAAGGAGAGATTGTTGAGGTGGTGGTGATGTGATTTCAGACGACGATGGCCGACTTCTCAGGGTACCAGTGGGTGTCCTGCTTCCAAGACTCTGCCGAAACGTTGCTGGGGGTCAAGGCTGATGAGCTGGGGGACATGAGACAGAACGTGAGTAGCATCTCTGTTTTCACTACACATCCTTCACCGTGACCCACTAGTGCAGACTCCGGCAGGGAGTCCGATTCCTGTCCTACGCAAACTGCTATCCGCCTATGCGGAGAAAATGAAAGTAGCTACGGTCGATAACCTCTCGGAAGTAGGTTACCTCCCCTCTGTATCCCTGACTAGCTTCCATCTCTGTTTTTGTCTGTTGGCAGCAGATATAAAGCTTATTCGATTCTTTGTGCAGTTTTTCTGTCAGTGTGGAGAGAATGGTGGGGTTTTTTTTTTTTGGTTTTTTTTTTTTTTGTTTGCAACTCTTGTGTCCTATAGGAGTCACAGTGGCAGATTTGGTTAGGCGTTGGACTTTCAATTGTGTGTTCATCAGTTACCAGGGTTTTGAGGCCTCCTTTCAGCCAAGTGTTGTGTCATCATAATAGCCAAGTGGTTCAAGTGTTGGACTTTAATCTGAGGGTCCCAGGTTGGAATCTTGGTAACAGTGCCTGGGGGGTAAATGGTGAAGATTTTTCTGATCTCCCTGGTTAGTGTTTGTGCAGACCTGCTAGTGCCTGAACCCCCCTTAATGTGCATACACACGCACAAGATCCAATGCGCACGTTAAAGATGTTTGTGTGCGCGACTGAAACCTGATTGAATGACACAAGAAACGAATGATGAGCGCCAGGTGGCAGCTGTCAGTCGGCTCTTGCTAGGTATGCAACCTGTTGTGCAAATGACTCCGTGTTTGTAAAGCGCTTAGAGTTTGGTCTCCAACCAAGGATAGTCGCTGTGTAAGTATCCATATCACCATCTTTGTCATAATTGATATAGGAACTTCACTCACAGTTTTCCTCACTGCACCCAGGAATGAATGGGAACCCAAGTTTGGTTTGGGAAGGTTTAAGTGGTGGACGCCACAGCCTTTACACAGTGAATATAAAGTCACTGCCCCAGCGGCCGTTACAGGCTATGGGACCAGCAGTTCCACTGTTATCACCCCTGGTTCTGCTCACTCCCTGTCCATAATTCTTTGTGTGTGTGTGTGTGGTGTGTGTGTGTGTTCTGTTGAAGTAGTAATATGTTCTTCCATTTGTGTTCTGTTTTGAAATGTGTTGTCCATTGTTCTTTCAGGATGAAGGGGCTTTTGATCAAGTGTTCCAGCGAGGAATGTTCAAGGAATACACCTTCCGCCTGCGCTCTAAAATGGAAACATACAATGTGAGTCCATGGCTGTTTTCAAGGAATTGTTTTTTTCTGTGTCAGTAATTTTAAGGTGGGGGGTGGGGGTGGGATGTGTGTTGAATCTGCTATCAAAACAGTTTGTTTACTTACAAACTTAAAAAAAAAAAAAAATCTGCAAACTGCAATGAGAGGAAAGTGCATTGTGTTTTTAAGTCAGACTTGGACAGGAATCCTTTTTTTTTTTTTTTTTTTTTTTAAGCTTGTTTGAACCCAGTTGTCTTTGTTTAGAAAAAAAAAGAACGTGTATTACTGTATAGGAAAAACTTAGGAAGCAGAATACAGTCTTCTCATTTCATTAGAGGTGACAGTTCACTACAGGCACTTGCATGTAAAAGGGAGGGTACCCGATGGTTGTGACGCCGCCAGTCTGGAAACGACACAAGACAGAAAAGAAAACCTGCAGGTGTAGTGGACAGGTAGCTACCTGGTTACAGGTACTGTTATGTTGAGAAGTCGTTGCATCGTCCTGTGCTGTTTGTTTCAGGAGGAGAGCCGGCTGAAGACGGTCTGTGTCGCTGCCACGCCGGTGGACTATGTGCAGTACGGCAAACACCTGCTGGAGGAGATTCGAAAGTTTGGCCTGTAGGCTGAAGGCCTTGGTCCCTAGAGGAGCGGAGTCATTGCACACAGCCATCACCTCTTCCTTGGCCTGCCTACCACAGAAAGCCATCACTATGTGTCTGTTTGAAAAAAAACAACAAAATAAACAAACCAGTGACTGCTGATGGCGCGGACTTGGCCATTGGTGGTTTTTTTTGTGTTTTTTTTTTGTTTTTTTTCGTCATCACCAAATAAAATGTAAAGCAGCAGCTAACTGGGATGGAAGGAGTTGACAGTATGTTACATTTCTCAGATGTAACAGAAGAACGTCAGTCATTTTGACAGAAGAACGTCAGTCATTTTGAGAAAATGTTGCGCATAGAACCTGCGGTGGCAAAAGACCACAACAAAGGTGACGTGAATCTTTCTCCCATTTCCGTGGATGACAGGTTTTCTTTCTTCATGTGTTCATAGGTATAATTAGGTGAGTATATTGAGCACAGTTGATGCTGAAGTTTTCCATGAATGTTTTATGTGCAGCCCATCTTCTGGTGGTGGAGACCTGTAGGAAATGTAGCCTCTGTGGGCGGCTGGTGGAGGGTGAGGAGGGGGGTCTTGCAGTATCGGTACCTTCTGGAAATTCTGTCCCAGAAAGTTCCCCTCATCTCTTGGTTTCTTTGTTTCTTTTTTCTCCATTCTCGGTTGTCTGCTTTTTTTTTTTTTTTTTTTTTTCCTTCCCAGTCCATTCCCCTTTCTTCTTTTTTTTTTTTTTCCAGCGAGTCTCAACACTTTTTTTTCTCTCTTTTCCGCAGTCTATGATGTACTGTTGGTGCTGTTTTGCTCTGGCGACAGGGTAGTGAAATCGGGAAACACTTACTGCCACCAGCACTGTATTTTTTTGTGTGACATTGAAGCCCCCCCCTCCTCCCCCCCTCCTCCCCCCTTTTTTTTTCTGTTATACAATTTTTTGTTATCTGGGGATGAGAAATTAAGCAGAAGGGCTTATGTCCTCAGCTATCTTACTTGCCTTCATGAGTTTAATATTTTCAATGATATGCCATGAACTGTCATGTTTGTTTTTTTTCCTCCATGTGTGGCCGTTTTGAGGTGAATGCTGATTTTTTTTTAATACTTTCATGAGCAAATCTGATATGGCCGGGCCCCCATGTGGTCGGCTGATCAGTAAGCAGTAAAGTAGGAAATATTCTCTTATCATCCTGTTGTGTGAACGAGTTACTGACACACTGATCGACAGTAAACACCAGTGATCCATGTGTATATTCATAGCAGATTCTGAATGCTAAATACTGTTACAAGAGATTAGTCACAGCTAGGAGGTGATTTTCTTGTGTTTTTAGTTGCATTTAGTGTTTGGTACTATTCAGTTTGGTTCAGTTTCCTTTTGCAGTATATAAATGTTTGCGGGTTTGCATGGTCATCATACAGTCACAGACAAACACTGTTTGTCGTTAAGATATGTGAAACTGAAGTGTCATAGTTGTATTTCTTTTGATTTGATCATGTCCAATTCTGATGCTAAAAATGCTTGGTTTGTGTACAGAACTTCATTGTTTTACTTTGATACAGATTGGTCTGATTAGATGGGAAAAAATGTGGATAAAGTCCAATCATTTCATTAACTGTATGATGTGAAGAATGTACATATATATATATATGTAACCAATGATTCTGATGATAATATGCATGAGGATTGGCAACTTGAAATCATCACCGTTATTTCAGTTTTGAAGCCCGTTCATTGCCGCTGCTTTATATTTTGGAAATAAGAAACTGGGTTGGGTAAGTGGTCTTAGCGGTGCTAAGTTTACTTAACGTCATGAATTTTCCCCAAGTCTATGCCAGTACCACAGGAAAATTCTTGATACTGAGCAGACTTGGTGCTGTTAAGAGTGCTTGAGCAAACCAGGCCTGGTTCAAATTGGTTGTTACATTGTGTTTGTGAGGGGGGGTGGGGTGTGGGGGTTCTAGTGTGCACAGTGTTAGCCTTCACGCAATCTTTAAAGCATTGTTTACACACATACATATTCATGCATGCCTCAGCATGCAGGCGCATACACCCCGTGAAAGACGTGCAACAGTGGATGAGCAAGAAGTAAGAGAATTAATAGTGTTGTTCACTTCATATGCTTTTTTTTGGGGGGGGGGGGGGGGGTTGATCACTAATTGATTTGCTCTTTTTCCCATGGTGATGATTGGAAAGGTTAAGTTTCCATGAAACCGAAACAAGAAAAGACGCATGAAAGAGAGAGGGGACGGGGGGGTGAGACGGGATAGAGAGAGGAAACGTTGTGTGTGTAAAATGAGAAAGAAACAAGAGTCAAAGGAAAAAGACACAACACATATTCTCTCTCACTCACACTTACGCACACCTCGCTCAAAGATATATATATATATATCAGCTTAAAGCAACTTCATATTATCCAGTTATTTTTATTGTAGTGAAGAAAAAAAACCCCATAAAAATCATCATCGGTGATCTTTGATTTGAAGTACAAACAAACAGTGGCCTGTCATCCATCCAACACACACCTCGCTCGCATGGCGCAAGTGCTGTAATAATTAAGTGATTATCGTCTTGACCTGTGTTCTGAAATAAATGAATAAAAATCTGCACTTGACTCGACTCCACATTTTATTAAGAAAAGAAAATATTGCAGGATTCATTACAAAGGTCTGAGAAGAACAGAAACTGCACTCCCTGGACCCGTTCAAGGCGCATGATAACCGCTCACCGCCTTTCATTGAAATATATATTTTTGTGTTACCCGTGTGGCCTTGTTTCCAAAGATGATGCAAGGTATGAAGCATAATTATTACTAAACATATCAACACTAAACGTCGGTTTACATACACTGAAATTGGTTTGGAATTAGCGTGGTTGATATTTCAACATTGCTCCATTACGAAACTTCACATGACAAAACAAAAACTGACAAGCATTTGAAGTCATGTGCTATACTAAACCATGCCCCCAACAGATATAAATTGGTCACAGGTGTTTGATCTTTGCACAATGAATATTAAAAAATGATGAAAACTTCTTTTTTTTTTCAGAAGCGAACATTCAAAAATCAGGTCAAGGCGATGTACCTTTCACTCACATGCTCATCGTTACAGACATAATGCCAACTTCCATGACCTGGTTTAAAAAGAGAACAATAACAGTTTACCAAAAAATGACGTCAGTTTGTAGATAGAAAATGAATATTTTAAAAAGCAGTCAAAACACTGGTGCAGTTCATACTGCGAGAATCTTTTCAAACAAACGAATTTCATAATTATCATCAAAATTGGAGACGCGGCAGATTCAGCACTACTTCGAAACGTTGCGGTCCTTGGTGAAATTGCATGCAGTCTTTACACTGGTCTCACCACAAGGATTATAAACGTGTGCTTTCTTCCCCGGTCTGTCCAGACCCAGACAAAATGTTTTCTCTGACATCTACCTTGTCCATTTACAGTTCGTCGGCTGTACTTAAAACAAAATCCTCTTCCTTCTGCATTATGGATATGTGTTCTTGTCTACTGCCTCTTCTTCTGTGTTCGTGGGCTGCAACTCCCACGTTCACTCGTATGCACATGAGTGGGCTTTTACGTGTATGACCGTTTTTACCCTGCCATGTAGGCAGCCATACTCTGTTTTCGGGGGAGTCTACTGCCAATTTAAGGTGTTTGACTGATAGACCTTTCCGCACATCGCCTTGAAAGCCAAATGAGAAACACTCAGTGCATTATGGTATGGACCGACTGTCAGTGGCAGTGCGTTACAGTATGGACCGACTGTCAGTGGCAGTGCGTTACAGTATGGACTGACTGTCAGTGGCAGTGCGTTACAGTATGGACCGACTGTCAGTGGCAGTGCGTTACAGTATGGACCGACTGTCAATGGCAGTGTGTTATAGTATGGACTGACTGTGTCAATGGCAGTGCGTTACAGTATGGACTGACTGTGTCAATGGCAGTGTGTTACAGTATGGACTGACTGTCAATGGCAGTGCATTACAGTGTGGACTGACTGTGTCAATGGCAGTGCGTTACAGTATGGACTGACTGTCAATGGCAGTGCGTTACAGTATAGACTGACTCGATGGCAGTGCGTTACAGTACAGACCGACTGTCAATGGCAGTGCGTTACAGTACAGACCGACTGTCAATGGCAGTGCGTTACAGTATAGACCGACTGTCAACAGCAGTGCATTACAGTATGGACTGTCAGAGGCAGTACGTTACAGTATAGACCGACTGTCAATGGCAGTGCGTTACAGTATGGACCGACTGTCAATGGCAGTGTGTTACAGTATAGACTGACTGTGTCAATGGCAGTGTGTTGCAGTATGGACTGTCTGTCAGTAGCAGTGCGTTACAGTATAGACCGACTGTGTCAATGGCAGTGTGTTACAGTATGGACCGTCAATGGCAGTGGGTTACAGTATGGACTGTCAGTGGCAGTGCGTTACTGTATAGATCAACTGTCAACGGCAGTGCGTTACAGTACGGACTAACTGTCAATGGCAGTGCGTTACAGGAAGAACTGACTGTTAACGGCAGTGCGTTACAGTATGGACCGACTGTCAACGGCAGTGCGTTGCAGTAAGAACCGACATGGTCAGTGGTGCTAGGCACGGCACGTTCCTGACCGAAGCCATGATCCAGGACATGGGGTTTGGGTCACTCTGCCATTGGCATTCTGTCAACAAAATTGACGGTGGTTATGCCCTAAGATGTAACCATGTCGACACCACTGACTGCTAAGTGTGAAAAGATTGACACTGAAACAGAATAGAAGTGGAGAATTCCACGTTCCTGACAGCAGCCAACATTGAAATGAAAACCCTGATCCACTAGAACAAGGCAACTAAAACTGGAACAAGAACAACCTTCTCACAAAACAAAATAGAAATCGCACTAGCCATATGAATTTGACTTGATTGTGCTCGATTCTCAGAAGGCAGAAATCACCCCTGACAACGAACAATTTAGGAGAAGCTTTTGCTCGAGTTCGAGTTTATATTATGGTCTGTGCATTTGGCATCATGCAAAACACATTACACCAGATATCAAGTCTTCGCAACGTTGTCAACACCACTGATAGGTAAAGTAACTGTTTGCGAATATAATGCAATTACAGGTAGAAGGGAACTTGTAGTTAATTTGTAGTTAAGGGCCCAGAGGCATCGTCCACATGCATTACATAAAATTCGTAAAACATGAAGAAAGAAAGAATGCCCACAAATACATTGACATCGTTGCTCCAAAAAAAAAAAAAAAAAAAAAAAGGCTGGGGACATTATGTCTAGATATTTTGACAGAACATGGACAATGTGTAGAGGTTTATAAAATTTCAGACACCAATACAAACGTACATCTGTTTAGCTCAGAATCATGACATACAAACATGAGTCCACACTGTCACCTCCACATATCTTTCCAAAAACGAACCAGAACATAAACATCTGGATTTTTTTTTTTTTTTTTTTTTGGTAATGCATATATCCCAAGCAGGCACTTGAAACCACTCAATGTCTGGCATATGCACACCTTTGCTGCAATGCTCACAAAAATTATCACAACATCAATGAGCTAGCAAAATATTAAGTTCTTGTACAGACATAGCAGCTTGACACACGTGCTCGGCATACACAGACACACCACGGGAAAATCTGGATCTTGCAAATGATTCAAAAGTTCCGCCTGAGTTAGGTCGTCTCCCGCTGTGCACTGAATGGAATTATATACAGTCGTTCAGTTGCAGGATCGAACTACAAGTGCGGGCACTCGTGCACACACAACGGAGAGCACACGCACACACATCTGTTTGTGTTTGGAAACACCAGTATCCATTATCTAGAGATACAAAGTTAACTGGTTTGATTTGACAATCTGCAATGGCGTCTGTAATACTGTTTGTATTTTCGCGTTTTTTTTTAAAGATTGCGTTATTTTTTTGTCACAACAGATTTCTCCGCTGTGTGAAATTTGAGCTGTTCTCCGCTGGGTTCATGAATCTTTTACGGTTCAGTTCTACATGTGTACCTGCACACACACACACACACACACACATACACACACGCGTGCGCGCGCGCGGCGGATACATGCACTCTCTCTCACACACAGGACTACACGCGTAAACCTCACACTGCAATCACATGCATGCTTTCACGTGAGCTCGAATCACACACCTCTGCAACTGCCGTGTGTGTGTGTGTGTGTGTGTGTGTGTGTACGCCCTTGACGAAGACAAGTGGTCGAAACCGGTCGGGCATGTAAGAAACTGTTTTGTTGTTTTCCTTTTTGACTCACTTGTGTAAACAAGTGAGTCTATGTTTTAACCCGGTGTTCGGTTGTGTGTGTGTGTGTGTGTGTGTGTGTGTCTGTGTGTCTGTGTGTCCGTGGTAAACTTTAACATTGACATTTTCTCTGCAACTACTTTGTCAGTTGACACCAAATTTGGCATAAAAATAGGAAAAATTCAGTTCTTTCCAGTCATCTTGTTTAAAACAATATTCCGCCTCTGGGATGGGCACAAAAAAATAAAGAATGAAGCCTAATTATATGCAAACTGCATTTACAGTTATATTTATATTTTTTGTATTCTCTAAACTTGGCACTTTGATCTGATATTCGACCCAACAGCTAGAGCAGTCATTATTATCATTTTTTGTTCAAACAGGAACTTCTTTTGCTAAGCATGGAAGTTTTATTTATTTTGCAAACGTTTTGGTGCAGATAGTAAAAAAGGGAAATTACTCTGTAATGCTAGGGGGAGTTGATTTGCTTTAAACTGATCTTTCTCATCTTAAACATTACATTTTGAAACAAGAGAGGCAAGGCCTTCAAGACTCACTTATGATGCACTTTTTAAAAAACATCCAAGCTTTTTATGTATTGAGTATAATTTTAAAATGTAATGTTTAAGATGAGAAAGATCAGTTTAAAGCAAACTAAGTCCCCCAGCAGAGTAATTTCCCTTGTTTTACTGCCTGCAGCAAAACGTTTGCAATAAACAAAACTTTCATGCTTAGCAAAAGAAGTTCCTGTTTGAACAAAAAATGAAAATAATGACAGATCTTTTGTTGAGTCGAATATCAGATCAAAATGCCAAGTTTAGAGAATATAAAAAATATGAATATAACAGTAAATGCATTATACTCAATACATAAAAAGCTTGGATTTTTTTAAAAAGTGTATCACAAGTGAGTCTTGAAGGCTCTGCCTCTTTTGTTTTTCTATTGTATATATATATATATATATATATAAGAAAGGAGGTCCGTATTACACGTTTCAATAATGGAGAGGCATACGCAACAAAGTTATTTCACGACAGTTCCTATCACACCATTTGTAACAGTTAGCACTTACCCCTATTGAGGGCAGTTCCAATCACACCATATGTAGCATCTTGCACTTGCCCCCACTGAGGGCAGTTCCAACCACACCATATGTAGCATCTTGCACTTGCCCCCACTGAGGGCAGTTCCTATCACACCATATGTAACATCTTGCACTTGCCCCCACTGAGGACAGTTCCTATCACACCATATGTGACATCTTGCACTTGCCCCCACTGAGGACAGTTCCTATCACACCAGATCTTGCACTTGCCCCCACTGAGGACAGTTCCTATCACACCAGATCTTGCACTTGCCCCACTGAGGACAGTTTGTGTTTGCACATTTCTTCTGTCTTTGCTGCTGTGTGCACATGTCAAATGATCAGTATAGGGACAGGCCCCCGGCGCTTCCTTTTTCAGGAAGTGTCTGGGTTTGTTCCAATGTACCTTTATATATATATTTACCTGCGTGCTAGTTGAAGCGGTAGCGTAAGCAGCACTGACTTGAAGTTGTGTACCTTGTGAACGGAGAGCGTCACCACCACTCTTTATTATTTATCTGCTGACCTCACTGTTTGTTAATTTCCAGTTTATATATATATATAATGTGTGTGTGTGTTGCCGTGGATAGAGTGTCGAGGACGATGTCCATGTGTGCTCTCATATAACTGTACTGTCTTCGTCTTGTATATATATATATAGAGAGAGAGAGATTCACTGGGCGTGAGAGGTGCTTTGGCTGAAAGAGAAAAAGATGCACTTGGTGAGAGAGATAGACTTTGTGTGTGTGCGCGCGTGTGAGTGTGTGATTCTTACTTGTCCTAGGACTGGGAGTTAAGGGGGTGGGGGAGGTGGGGGTAGCGGAAGTAGCGGAACGAATCCAGGGTGGGGTCACTATTCCACACGTGATGGGGGTGAATGATGATGATGATGATGATGCACAATTCGGTACCTGTTCTTACCCGAAACCCCCACCGTGAAAACTGCCCCGGAAAGATTTACCACTAAAGTATTTAAACCCCTTACCCTTCGACACCATCATCATAATACGACACATCCTTACAAACCATCTATTTTCAGTGGCGAAACTCTACCGACTTCGACGTTCGTTCGAGAGGACTCAGGATATTCACCCCACATTACTGTAAAGTGAAGTGACCTGAATGACGGTGAGAAAGAAAGTTGCTCTGCCGTCGGTGTGAAGGACATTGACGTACAGCACATTTTCCGAGACAGTGACTTACTTTTCGGGAGGAGGAATTTTGTTTAATGTCCCGTCACACATATCGGTGATTG
>NC_134887.1:9658216-9708216 GCF_041734735.1 Babylonia areolata
TCCATGGGGCAGACTCTCCAAACTTCGCCTAGATGTTTGCTTATATTGGCGTGGTTTAATCCTGTCCTTACCACCATCAGATGCTCACGTTCTGCTGGTGTGAACACCATAAAGCTGATCATGGGGGGTGCCTACAGTCTTTTTGACTGATCCTGGCTGATTATGGTGTTTGGCTTACTGATCGGAAATTGGTAGGCAGCCCAAAGCTCCAGAGAGAATGTGTTTTATGAGATAGATTTACTGGGTAAGAAAGAGATGTATCTGGTGAGAGAAATATACAGATGGAATGGGTGTGAGAGAGAGAAAGAGATTGGAACACACACACAAACTTCCAGCACCATCTCCACACCACTATGACAGAGAATGCAGGCACCATATTACTGTGTAGGGTAGAGAAGTAAGAGAGGGTGGGAGTGGGGGAGGGAAGAGAGAGAGAGAGTGTGTGTGTGTGTGTGTGAGAGAGAGAGAAGGAGAGAGAATGTAAGAATTTTAATTTAAGGTCACTGAGCTGTCTACATTAAATGAAAAAGCCCAATGCTAATGTTTTCAGCTGAGAGGGGGAGGGGAAGAGAGCGCTCAAGAGAAGGGAAAGAGACAGAATGTGTTATACGAAATAGATGCACTAGGTAAGAGAGGTATCTGATGAGAGAAATACAGAGATGCAATGTGAGAGAGAGGAGAGAGAGAGAGAGAGAGTGTTTTACGAAATAGATGCACTGGGTAAAAGAGAGATGTAAGTGATGAGAGAAATACAGATAGAGATGGAATGGGTGTGAGAACGAGACAGCTAGAGAAAGAGAGACAGAGACAGAGAGAGAGGGAGACAGAGAGAGAGGGAGACAGAGAGAGACAGAGAGAGAGTATGTGTTTTACAAGATAGGTGCACTGGGTAAGAGAGAGAGATGTAAGTGATAAGAGAAATACAGATAGAGATGGAATGGGTGAGAGTTGGAGAGAGAGAATGAATAATGAAATATATGTATACAAATACATGTGTATGCACACGTGAAAACATAAGGCAATCAGTATATCATCATTAGAAGACTAAAAGAGAGGGAGGGGGAAGAGGTATGAGAGAGAGAGAGAGGCAGCCGGGGAGGGGGGGGGGGGAAGACAAGAACAAGAAGTTAACGACACGGAAAAAACAAACGCTGTCAAAATATTGCAGATTAAGAATGATAAATAAATAAATATAAAAAAAGAGGGAAGGATTTTTTTTACGTGATTTTTAACAGCGGGAATTGATCTATATGGATTGGAAAAGATGGGGAAAATAATTTTTGAAAGTCGTGATGGTTTTTTTTTTTTTTTGTTATTCAGTTGATACAGGGAGTGAATTCCAGAGGTCGTGAACCAGAATAGGCAAGGCTGGATCGATTTATATAGAAGTCTGTTCTTGGAATTGGAACATTTAATTTTGCCTGATTTCGGTTCTCATTTACGGAACATTTATTCAGTAGGTAGTCTGGATCACGACCTGTCATATTTTGTGCATCCGGTCAGTACTGCATTATTGTAAGTCATGAAGCCAAGCACACACACAACACAACACAACACAGCACAGCACAAAACAAGAATCAAATCATGACAGGAAGACTTGGGGGAAGCAGGTACATGATCACAACCATAAACAATTTGATCTGAAAGATTTATTTCGAATAGCTCGTTAAATTCAACCCTAATGCAGACAGATGAACGTACACAACACAAATCAAAAATAACTAAGTCTGCACTCACAGCTTGTCATGTGGCTGAGTTGACTTGGGTTTAGGACCTTTGGTTGTCTCCAATGATAAAACAGTGTTTAACGTCTCCTGGTGGTAGTCATCTGGAACGTATCTGTGGATTTTGGGGTAGAGAGACCATGGATGTATGTAATATACGTTCGTGGTAGTGACAGAACCTGAGGAGAGGCTCCTCAGTAGCTTTCTGGTAACGGTAGTCTGGGTGTTCCTGACAGTGCAGTTGCTTAAACAAGTTAGCGTGTAGGGTTTTTTTTCCCCCCAACCATGTGGCAGTGGAGCCACACCTTTCTTAGGTGCTTATAGATCTTGGTGTGGTTTAGTGTGGTACTTCCAGCCATCAGATGCTTGTGCTCTGCTTGAGCAAAAGTCATAAAAGCGTTTATGGGGTGTTTTTTTCTTCCATCCTGGCTGATGTTGGGGAAGGGTGTTCGGCTTGCTGATTGGGAATTTGTTGGCAGCCCCAAGGCTCCTGGTTTGGAGTTTTTTTGGCAGAGGAAGTCAGCGTGGGGACTGCACGGCTTCTGGGTTACCTTAGCACCAGGGAATTGTAACACTGTATATCCTGCAGCACCGTCTATTTACTCTTGCTCTTTTGGGGGATCTCAGGGTGCTGTCCGAGGTGGCGTACTGCATTGAGTGCACGGACAGCCGGGCCCATTCGCAGGCCGTGCAGACTGGCTGAGGAAGCCCGTTATTGTCAACATCAAAGCCATCACAAAACGCTACCTTGGGGTTCAGTTCAACACTTGACCCTCCGTCTGTAGCTGTAGCTCCGTCCTGTTGTATACGTGTCGCCCGTCTACAGACATCTGCTTCACTGAGTAGCAGATGTGGTGCAGGTGTACGGCTTTCAAGTGTCCGAACACATTGACGCCTCCTTGAGTTAACTTAACTACCGTTTACTACTGTCCTAAAATAACAGTTGTCAAACATTAAACTGAAGCGAGAGCGAAACGCCGCATCGTGTTCTTCAAGTGGCCTCTTCACGTTCACACCAATGTCAAGAATGCCAGTAATGCCGGACTCCCATGCCCTTTCATTATGCACGCACGTCCACACATGTACACACACACACACACACACACAGTGTCAAGGGAGCAGAGAACCGTCAAACACAAAGATGAATACATTCCACAACTGTGTCCGCACGTTACCAAGGATTCGAGCTCAAGAGGGCAGGATGATCAGAGTACTCCAACTCGTGGAGGTCCCAGTTGAGCAGCCACACGAGACAGGCTGGCGAGACCCTACGGCCCCGACTCCTTGGTAACGCCTCGGGCAGCAGTGAAGTCCCCGCACAATGTGTGAAAGGAACTGTAGACTTTCGGGCACCAAGGTGGATGAGTTTGTATTGTGTTAAGGCGGTTGGATAGTAACTAATTTGACGGGTGCAATGGCCGTGTGGTTAAAGTGTTAGACGTACAATCTGAGGGTCTCGGGTTCGAATCTCGGTAACGGCGCCTGGAGGGTAAGGGGTGGAGATTTTTCCGATCTCCCAGGTCAACATAATGTGCAGACCTGCTTATGCCTGAACGCATGCTGAAGATCAAAATGCGCACGTCAAAGATCCTGTAATCCATGTCAGCGTTCGGTGGGTTATGGAAACAAGAACATACCCAGCATGCACGCCCCCGAAAACGGAGTATGGCTGCCTACATGGCGGGGTAAAAACGGTCATACACGTATAAGCCCTCTCGTGTACAGACGAGTGAACGTGGGAGTTGCTGCCCACGAACGAAGAAGAAAAAGGGGGACAGTAACTAGGAAGCTGAATGTCAAAACCCCTTCAGTGCCAGGGGGGAAAACAGCAGAAAGTGGTGTTTCAGGTCATAAAACATTATCCAAAACAATAAACCTAAAACTGAGAAAATGGTCTGGAGATATACCACTCTAGACAAACTGTGTGAATTTTCAGCCTTCCAGAGCTATTTCTCTCTTTCTGAGGACGTCATCAGTGACGTCACTATGCACGTACGTAATACGTTTAGGGCAGTCAAGGGGTTTTAAATTAAAAGGTGGAATGTTGCAGTTCCCCCCACCACCTCGGGAATAAAGAGAGTTGATACATTCTTTACCAACAGAACTAGACACAAACACACACGTGAGTAAATTTTGCTCCCTTTGTCTATATCTGTCTGTGTCTCTCTCTCTCTCTCACTATCTGCCCTCTCTTCTACTCTGTTCTAATTTAGAAAAAAAAAAAAAAAAAAGAAAAAAAAAGCAGTTCTTCAGAAAGTCACAGTCGTGACCTGACATAATTGAAATCGCACGGAACGACTTTGAGTTCTCTGTTCCTGTTTTGTTGAAGATAGCCTACACTGAGCATATGGCATTGTCGTAAAACAACAACAACAACAACGTATAGTCATACTCGCGTGTGTTTAACATTCATTCTCAACATGACGGAACAAGTCATCAAAAAAGAAAAAGCTAGTTTATTTCTTCTTTAAAGCACCCACCCCCTCTTTCCACAAAAAACAACAACATTAACTCACTCAGTACGGCCAGTCCTCTCTTCTCCTCTACACAGACCCCTCGGATGTCCAGTGGGTGTCTGAATGGCCCAACCTTTAGCTTCTATCGCCAGAATTGTGGTATTCTTTGTCAACTTTCACCTCTCCAGTATAAGAGCCTTCCGCTTGCAATATTTTGATGATGGTAATTGGGGTGAAACGCTGTTAACGTCGTCTCTTTCGCCGTTCGTATGGAGAGAGTTAAAACAACAACAACAAGATGACGGTGCCAAAAGTATCGGGTGGAAACTAAGCTGGATGGATTATCATAATTCTGCAGAAGTATCGGGTGGAAACTAAGCTGGATGGATTATCATAATTCTGCAGAAGTATCGGGTGGAAACTAAGCTGGACGGATTATCATAATTCTGCAGAAGTATCGGCTGGAAACTAAGCTGGACGGATTATCATAATTCTGCAGAAGTATCGGCTGGAAACTAAGCTGGACGGATTATCATAATTCTGCAGAAGTATCGGGTGGAAACTAAGCTGGATGGATTATCATAATTCTGCAGAAGTATCGGGTGGAAACTAAGCTGGATGGATTATCATAATTCTGCAGAAGTATCGGGTGGAAACTAAGCTGGATGGATTATCATAATTCTGCAGAAGTATCGGGTGGAAACTAAGCTGGATGGATTATCATAATTCTGCAGAAGTATCGGGTGGAAACTAAGCTGGATGGATTATCATAATTCTGCAGAAGTATCGGGTGGAAACTAAGCTGGATGGATTATCATAATTCTGCAGAAGTATCGGGTGGAAACTAAGCTGGATGGATTATCATAATTCTGGTCGATCAGTGTTCACTCCTTGGCCTTGACTCTGCTATTTGAAAAAAAGCGCAACTTTATCCTCCACCCCCCAACCCCACCCCCACCCCCTCAGGGGAGAAAAAAAAAAAAGAAAGAAAAAGAATCTGAACACGTGTGTACAGTCCTTTCAGCGGCGTAGCGGAATAAATAAGATACTAATGACGACTTATTTTATGTCCTTATACAGCATTGAACCCTCTGCTGTAAAAAAGGGGATTGGATTGGTTCTCGGCAAGATCGTTAACTCGGCTGTTACTCGTCACAACCAAACTCAGGATAAGTAATTTTTCATTGTATGTATGTATGTATGTATGTATGTATGTATTATTATGACCTGGGCATAGGGTGGGATCTGTGTGCTTCCTATTCTGTTCACTCGCTGTTGTTTTATTTATTAAAAAAAAAAAAAAAAAAAAAAAAAAAAAAAAAAAAATATATATATATATATATATATATATATATATATATGTACACACACACACATTTACCCTATTCGGTAAAGATAAAAAAAAAACAACAAAAAAACATTGTACGTCTAGAGGCTTAGATAACTTCTTCTTCCTTCGTGGGCTGCAACCCTTCTCACTGCAATGACTTTTTTTTTTCTCTGTGTTGTTGTTGTTGTTGTTGTATACATTGACAGACATTGGAGACAGGTCTGAAAAGCAGTGACTTTTTTTTTTTTTTTTTGTTGTTGTTGTTGTTGTTGTCTGTCGACAGAGATTGAAGACAGATTTTGAAAAAAAAAACCCAGGAGAAACAGAGTTTCAGTTTGATGCATAACGCATCGAGGTCTGGAAGTAAGTTTTAGGTAGGGGAAAACAGTGAAGAAAACAAATGCCTAAGAATGCTTTCACACTCACACATGCAGCTCAGAATTAAGAGCCTGGCTGAACTGCACAAACAAAAGCTCCTTTAACTCACTCAGTACGGCCAGTCCTCTCTTCTCCTCTAGACAGACCCCTCGGATGTCCAGTGGGTGTGTGAATGACGCAGCCTTTAGCTTCCGTCGTCAGAATTGTGGTATTCTTTGTCAACATTCACCTCTTCAGTATAAGAGCCTTCCACTTGCAATATTTTGATGGTGGTAATTGAGGTGAAACGCTGTTAACGTCGTCTCTTTTGCTGTTCGTATGGAGAGAGTTAAAAAAAAAAAAAAAAAAAGTTACTGCTATTATACAAATCAGTGGATATGACGGGGAGGGGGGCGGAGGGGAAGTTGAACCCAGAAAGTGGGTTTTTGGATGGTCGGCATAGGAAGGCTTAAAAGGAAGGCTAAAACTTACCCTGGTGATATCAATACTCTTGTATGCATGTGAATAGTGGACCTTAACAGCTGAAATAGAAAAGAGAATACAGTCCACTGAGATGAGATGCTTTCGAAGACTCCTGGGCATCTCCTACAAAGATCATATCACGAACGAAGAAGTTCGAAACAGAATCAGGCAAGTCATTGGGCCCTACGAAGACCTGTTGACCTTAGCCAAGAGACGCAAGCTCAAATGGTATGGCCATGTCATGAGATCATCAGGGCTCGCCAAGACATTCCTGCAGGGCACAGTGCAAGGGGGGGAGTAGGAGAGGCAGACAGAGGAAGAGATGGGAGGACAACATCCCAGAATGGACGGGCTTGAGGTTGAGCGATACAATCAGGAGGTCAGAAAACCGAGAGGATTGGAGGACGCTGGTTGCCAGATCACCTGTGGCGCCCCAACGGTCCACAAGACTACGGGATAGGTGAAGGTGATAGGAAGGCTGATCCAGTGTCTTCCTCTACCGTTTAAGTCTTCCCCAACCAAAGTTGGCTACCCTCTTTTATCCGGATGGGGTGAGGAGAACTGGGGGTAAAGCACTTTCCCCCCCAAGGACACAACAGTGGAGTGATGGCCTAGAGGTAACGCGTCCGCATAGGAAGCGAGAGAAATCTGAGCGCGCTGGTTCGAATCACGGCTCAGCCGCTGATATTTTCTCCCCCTCCCTCCACTCACGGACGTGCTCTCCACTATATACCTTGAGTGGTGGTCTGGACGCTAGTCATTCGGATGAGATGATAAACGGAGGTCCCGTGTGCAGCATGCACTTAGCGTACGTAAAAGAACACACGGCAACAAAAGGGTTGTTCCTGGCAAAATTCTGTAGAAAAATCCACTTCGATAGGAAAAAAAAAAAAAAAAACCAACAAAACTGCATGCAGTAAAAAATACAAAAAAATAGGTGGTGCTCTCAGTGTAGCGACGCACTCTCCCTGCGTTGAGCAGCCCGAATTTCACACACACCTTGTTATTATTGCAAGCATTTGTGGCTGAAGTGTGGCAGGTCACATTGAGCTAGTGAAGAGGACACTTGCAATTTTTCTCCCAGTGCACCACCCATTAGCGTGTGTGTACACCATATTGACATGTTTGGGAAAGGAAGGGGTGCATTATTCTGTTAGGGTTGCTCTTAGCCTGTAGCATGGTGTGGTGTGTGTGTGTGTGTAGCTGAACAGAGGGAAGTAGAGAGAGAGGGGTGAATTGGGAAGTGAGTTGGGGAGAGATAAAGAGAGAGGACCTTGCTGATCTCTTCATACCACTCTTTGGTAAAGTCATACACAACCATTCGGATTAGACGATAAACTGAGGTCCTGCTTGCAGCACACATTTTGCACACAATTAAGAATCTGAGGAAACATAAGTTGTCCCTGGCACAAAAATATGCAGAAAAATCCACACTAATAAACTTTGTGTGCAAGTGCGATGGAAGCCTGAATGAATGACACAGGAAATGAATGAGTAGTGCCTAAAGGCAGCTAGCTGTCAATCAGCCGGCTATACCCGCGTGTGCAGCCTCTTGTGCAAATGTCTAAAGCGCTTGGAATTTGGTCTTTATCAAGAGATAGGCACTAAACATGTACGGAGCAGAATTGAGAACCTTGCTGGACTTCTGGAACCTCTCCTTTCAACTGTGAAGAGACGCAAGCTGATATGGTTTGGACACAACACTCGACACACCAGCTTGTCCAAAACAATCATGCAAGGCACCATCGACAGCGGGAGAAGAAGAGGAAGACAGCGGAAGAACTGGCATGAGAATATCAAACAATGGACCGACTCCACACACGTGAGCTGCTGCCGACAGAGACAGAAGGAGAAGGGAGGTTGCGTCTGTGGTCCTCAGGCTTCCCCCAATGTAGTTATGGGCCTGAGGTGAGGTGAGGAGGCACTAAATCAATAATAATAATCAATAATAATAAAAGTAAAGCTAGCTGGAAGATTGATGCTGTGCTCTTCTATCTCACTAAGCACATAATACCAAACATAGAAAAGTATTCCTGGTACTGGTCCAGACTGTAAGGTAATTCCTCACCCTGTGTTCTGATATATTAATGTGTTGAAGGTGATTGTTATTCCTCAAGATAGGCTCATCATCCCCACCACTTTGCCCTTGCATCGCTCGCAGTTTTCTCTGTATACTGGGTCTGCTGCAGTTTCAGCACAGACACTGGCTTTCAGGAGAAAGATCAAAACCTATCCACTATCTGTAAAAGGGAAACAGATGCCCTGTATATCATCATAATATTGTCCATAAAATTCTATGACACAGAACAAGTCTGAACAGACTTGTTTTCAAACACTGAAAAACACAAACCACTATATGTTTGGGAAGCATTTAAAGTCAAGCGCACAGAATTTTTTCACAAATACTGCTCAAACATGTGTTATCAGAAGACTTTTATTTCTGAGGGCATCATTTAAAAACATTGTGTACAACACGCTCATGCCAGAGTTAATATGGTCATTGTACAAAGCCATACAAATGAAACTGTACAAAACATTAAATAAAATGCACAATCAACTTGCATGAAAATGGATTACAAGGACAAAACACAGATCTGATCATTTCAATAACATTCTGTGCGAAATACACCTGATACAGGTGCAACATAAAAGACAAAGCTGGCAGAAGTAAGATTTTAAACCGATTTTTATGCCTTCACTGTATTCAAGAAAGAAGGAAAGTGAATATTATAATGTCCACATTCTTCAACTCCATCTGGAATAAAATGAAGGAATAATTTGGGGCAGTTTAAATCCAAGTTCAACATGTAATGGACACACACACACACACAAAAAAAAAAACCTGTCAATGTTTTTCTCACATTTAACATTTAGATGCCACTCCAGCTTGCTCTTGCCATACATGCATACGCTCAACCAGACATGCACACACAAACTTTTTCTTTCTTTCTTTTTCTAAAATATTTCTTTTTATAAATAGAGCCATCTTCTCCCCTCAAATTCACAAAAACTGAAAAGTGAGACCTGTTGACCACAGCTGCACTGCTCAGCTCCTGTAGGTAGGAGAGAACAAATCAGTCCAGTACATTACCATCACACAGACATGATTTGCTTTCCCTTCATTTCTAGTCCCCCTCCTTCACCTGTGCCCACAACCTCCAGCACAGCACAAACTTTTACTGCTTCGTATGCAACTGAATAATAATAAAAAGATGCTGCAGTGGTGCATTAAATTAAATTCACTGTCACATCTGCAACCAAAACCGGGCTTTACAAAAAGCGTGACCAGCGCGTTGGATTATGTGAAGGTCAGATCAGCTCCTCTTTCTTAATTCTATTTATTATTTGTTTAACACGTAAGTCTTTGACACCTTGAAACTGAAACCATTGCTGCTTTTGTACATCTGTGAGTGGGGGTGGTGGTGGTGGGAATATCAGGCAGTGTATCAGGGAATTTTGGACAGTATGTGTGGGATTTTTGGACACAGTTCAGTGCAGGGATTTTTGTTTTTTGGCCCTGCGTCAAGAATGGTTATTGACGCGTTGAAACTGAAATCATTGCTGCTTATGTACATCGGGGTTGGGGGTGGGGATACTGGACAGTACAACAGAGAATTTTGGACAGGTCATGTGGGATTTCTGGACCAGTGCAGGGTTGTTTTTTTTTGGAGGGCCCAGCATCAGGGGTGGTCGGACACATCCTTGATGGCTGCGTTGCTGGAGCTGGGCTTCAGCTTGCCCATGAGGGTGAACTGGGTGTCCGTGATGGCCTGCTGGGCGTTGTAGATCTTGTCCATCAGGGCTATCTCCTCACTGCGCTTCGGCACGTCCTCGATGGGCGTCCACGACATGTCGTACTCCAGGCGGAATGCCCCGATGAACTCGTGCGGGCATGAAGACCCCCACTCCTGTGTGACAGAAATGATGACAATAATAAAAATGGATAATAACAACAATAATAAAAACTGATACTTGTCTAGCACTTAATACAGAAAACTGCACTAGATGCTTAACAAAGCACATAATAAATACACAACACATTACATCAATGTTACATATACATACCTAAATGTACCTAACAGGCTATGCACACAAATAAAATGCAGTGCAAACATACATATAAACCATACATTCATAGATGCCTAACTGCCCCCTCCCCTCACACACACACACACAAACACGTGCACATACATGTATATGTGTACACATACATATATGTATATACACAGTCAAGCATACCACATGTAGAGGAGTATACACATTAAAGATGGACAGAAATGCAAGAAAATCACCATCTGAAAGACGCTGCATGTTGTTTGGAACTGGAGTAGGTTGGTTTATTCTGAAGCTTCATTTTAACCCCTCGAATGCTGATGACAAGTATGCTTGTCAGTGAAGGGCTGTCGCCCGACTGATACATCACTGAGCTTACAGGCTAGTATGTCGGTCATCGTTATTTATTTGGACTCTTTCTTGGGACTGTAACATTTTAGTTCCCTGAAATAAACCACACCACCCGAAAGCAAAAATAAAACTAGCTGTTACACTTCATATTCCATGCCACACAGACTTTGTTTCACCAATCACCAAGGTTCAGCAGTGAAAGGATTTAAACAGGTTATCCAAGTCTGTGAGCTCACTCGCATATCTAATCAAAACACACGGAATCATTTCTTCCTTTTCTAACCACAAAAAAAAAGAAGAAAAAAAGAAAAAAAGGGAGAGATAAAGAAAAGCATTTACATCATCAATCAAATTCAAACAGAACTGAAACAACACCACCAAAACTGTGTGACTGAAAAATAATGTTTATTCCATCCTTGACGTAGTATTGTTGGCAATTATGAACAATGTTCCAAAGCGCTACATTGCTTATTGTTCAACACCAATCCTCATGCTTCCTCTTGCGACTTGTCTTAGACGACAAGGGCATGATTCCTCCTGATTGCTGCAAGGTTCAGAAGAAAGAAGACATTTTAACTGGTCTAAAAGTTAGAACGACAAATGAACAGTTACATTTCAGACAAAAAACAATAATTGTTACTTTAGTGGACTAGTGACCAAGTGAGAGTTGTCCCTGGTTGAAAACTACTCTGACCTGGAAGCCAAATAATGCAGGCAGAAAACAAGGGTGAGTGGTGTGGCAGGCACCAGATTTGGTCCATCCCTTGGACCAGCCATCTGCCTCATCTGTCTACACAAGAAATCAAAAAGCTGGCTCGAGACGGCTAGAGAAAGCTGGTTGCTAGTGATGTGCGCTCAATTCTCAGCCAACTGCTGTCAGCAAATGAATGGGCTTGGTGTGAATGTAGTCTAAAAATGATCTGAAAAAATTTCTAGCCCTGGAAAAGCATGAATTGTAAAACAAACAAATGACGGACTGACTGACCTGTGGAGACAGAATGGACAGGTACTGCTGCCCGGACTCCCGCTCGTACAGATAGTACATGGTGCCCGGCCTCTTCACCAGATTACAGGCAGCGTGGTGCAGCATGTTGTCTCTGTGCGCCGTCTCCAGTGTCTGCAAGAAGCAACAATAAACACCTCCACATCTGATCATTGTACTGCTTTACTTTTATGTCCAACAGATTTCTGTGTGTTAAATTTGGGCTGCTCTCCAAGGGTGCGGAGGTAGGAGAGGAGAGGGGTGGGGGTGGGGGGGGTGTGGGGGGTGTGGAGGGAGTATATCACTACAGTGCCAAGCCACCTTTAAAAAAAAAAAAAAAATTCTGTGTGCTAGTGTTATTTGTTTTACTTCGAAAGCAGATTTCTCAACAGAATTTCACCAGGAACAACCCTTATGTTGATGTAGGTTATTCTACTTGCACAAAGTGCATCCTGCACATGGAAACTGGTTTATCATCTCATCCAAAGACTAGCATCCAGACCACACTCAAATTCTAGTGGAAAGAAATGAAAATCCCAATCTGTAAGATACCATTTGAAACGTCTGTTGCTTTGTTTCCTTACCTGCAACTTGAAGTTAAGCGTTACTGTGACTGTATGAAGTCAGTTGAGAAAATAGATCTACACCAGACACTCCCACATCATTTACATATATGCATAACCTTTACAATACTACAAGTTTAGCATCTCACTGAAAACATAATTACTGACAACTTTCGTCATTGTATACATAACATGGTTTAAATCATAAGTGCCAAATCATTACAGAAAAAAAAAGAACGAGACTGACAACCTGACACAGATCAAAGCTATCATCTTCAATGTTTAAGTCTAACACTTGAAAGAGTCCTACTTACAATCTTTTGTTTAAAAATAAAAAAGAGAGAAAGGAGAGAGAGAGAGAGAGAGAGAGAGAGAGAGAGAGAGAGAGAGGATTGTACTGTACTCGTCATGTAGACAGAAACAAGGGAACATTAACAGAGGTTACAATACAAGATCATACAAGTAAAATATACCTAGGGTGCTCTGCGTCTTGACCCACAGGTCTTCTACGGGCAATATAAAAACAAAACATACAAAGATGAACACACACAAAAACAGTGAAGTGCTTAGCTGCTGTGTGATGGTTTCGTTTCATTTAAACACAGTTTCAACAAATTTACCCAGAAATTGGGTTAGATTTTTTTCTTTTTTTCTTTCTTTGCCAAATGCATACTCTTGGTTTTGTCCTCTATCATATTATGTAGCATAGACCCTTTTCAGAAAAAAAAGACTTGAATTAAAAAAGAAATCATTAAAAAAAACATATGACTGCTTACAATATCCTAATAAAAAATAAAGAGGTTGGTCGCGTCTTGTCTTTGGATACAGGCTGGCAGTCTGGGACAAATGAAGCTTCACACTTACCTTCTTGGCTTGTTCTTGGAGATATCTGATTTGATCCGCAATAATTGTCAGCTTGCTGCAGGCATTTGCACGTGTGAATTCATCAGCCTGTTGGACGAAAAGGTGAAAACAAACTGCATGAACAGTCAAACATACAGAGAACAAAATGATTTTCTTTACTATCTCCAACAACATATATTGATTTGTGGTGCAAAACCGATAAATAACACATGAGAACCACAGTCATTCAATGTGTGGACAAAAAAGAAACAAAAATGCCTCAATTATAGATGAAAAATAAACCACACATACAATACTCCCAGTAACACACATGTGATCACCGCAGCTGACATAAAAGCTTTAACGGTGGGTGAGGGGGTGGGGGGTTGTGTATGTCAGTATGCTCTTCTTTACATAACCCACTGAACAGCCACATGGATTACAGGATCTTTAACATGCACAGGCATCTGCTTGGCAGATGTGGTGTAGCGTATATGGTTTGTCCGAGCGCAGTGACGCCTCCTTGAGCAACTGAAACTGAAACTAACATGCACATTTGATCTTCTGCAGCCATATGTATTCACACAAAGGGGGTTCAGGCGCAAGTAGGTCAGAACATCTGTCGACTTGGGAGATTGGAAAAATTTTCCACCGGGTGGGTTTTTGGGGGCGTGGGGTGGAGGATCTTCTGGTTTCCATAACCCACTGAATGGTGACATGGATTACAGGATATTTAACATGCGCATTTGATATTCTGCATGCATATATATATATATACACATGAAGAGGGTTCAGGCACAAGCAGGTCCATTTCCACCCTTCTGCCACCGTGACCAGGATTGGAATCCATGGGCCCTCAGATATATTAAGTCAACTGCTTTAACCACTAAGCCGTTATGCCTGCTGGGCCATGACTGCTCACCTTCTGCACCTCTTTGGCCAGCTCCACCAGGTCCATGGGACTGGACGGCTTATTGGTCTGCTTGGAGCTGACCAGCTGCAACCCCAGGGGGCGAGCGTTGGCTTCCACCAGAGCAACTGCACACACATTTCACAGGCTGATTTCTTGAAGCTGATGTGGTGGTGCTGTGGCTGGTTTTCCAATTCCGCACTGACAAGACTATAGTCGATCATTTTCTTTACCACACATTTTGTTTCTAAATTATGGCTGATCATTTTCTGTACCTAATATTTTTGTTTATAAATTATGTGAATTAATAAAAAGGCAACCAAATATTTAGAATTTTCAGAAAAGACCTGAACAATACCCGAGGATAAAAATAGAAAAAATGTGAACATTTCATGGATTCAAAACAATCTGAATACTGTAGAAAATGGCAACTATAGCAAGATCTTGTTTTAAAATTTTATTTTCTTCTGGATTATTTCTGCTTTATCTGAGGGAAATGTGAACTATGTCTTCATGCCTCAGGCTACTGCTAGAATCGTCTGGTAAGATGAGTTGCTTCTTTCAACCATTTCTTGGCCCAAAAATCTTTGTCATTATGACTAGCAGATGGCAGACCAATCTTTGCGTGTTGCAGTGCAAATTTAATTTAGAAGGTGCAGCATTTTTTCTTCAATTTTTTTTTCTTTCTCTATCTTTGGGTTTACAATTTTATCACAGTAGCACAAGAAGTGATTTTGGTAAGTGATTGACTGATTCTTACTATATTATCAAACATTCATTCTGAGGTAATGCACAGAGATGGATTTTGCTTTTGCTATTGGATGCATGAATACATAAACTTAGTCAAGAAATACGTAAAGCCACACACACATACAACAAAGACACACACACATATGCGGGCAGTATGTCTGTACACAAAATGAGAAAATGATGATCAACACCATAAAAAAATGGATAAAAAGTGTGAATATAGTGACCCTCTGCATGTGGATGGGAAACCCCTACTAAAAAATAAATAAAAAGGTAAAAAAAAAAAGAGAGTCCAAAGTACCGCCAAGTGGTTTTTTTTTTTTTTTTTATTTTTTTTAAAACTTTTTATTTCTGCTTATCAAATACAATGATGAGTGTAACAATTCAGGTCAAGGTGTTTGACATCAGCAGATCTGAAGAGGCTGTTGATTGGGAATGGAGACAGTCTTCACTACAGACCAGGAATTTGATTATCGAATCTGGCTCCACAGCTGAGAAATTATAAAAATCATTGTCACCTGCATGCTGGCTTCACTAGTACTTGTGTCCTACATAATCATAATAATCAGACTGTTAATGATGCATAACACCAAAATGCCCCAACACTAAACAGTCACCCCTCTCTGGTCCCTTTCTAAAGTGATGTCAAGTAACCACTGGGAGAAAAAGAGGAACGTTCTTTTTTGAGGGGAGGGGGGTGGGAGAAGGTTTGGATGAGGGGGTAAGGAGATAGTCATATTGAAAAAAAAAATCTTTGGCTAGCTTTTTGCCTAAAGAACATGAATGTGTTAATAACAATAGTAATACTGTAATAGTAATACTAAGGCTAATAACAATACTAATACTGTAATAGTAATACTAAGGGTAATACCAATAAATAATTAATGATACTAATAATGATAGAGTTATACAGCCCGAACTCTCCATACAGAGGGCTCACAAACTCCCCATAAAGTGAGTTCCTCCCATGAAATAAAACACATACAGCAGCATCACATTCAAACAATGAAAAATTAACTATTAAGTACACTAAGACACTAATACAGGTTGCAAATAATTAGGAACCATCGCATCAATTAAGTACATAATTGATAATATGTCTCACACACACACATCAATTAAGTACATAACATATGTCTCACACACAAAAAACACACACACCAAAAAACAAGCAATAAACAACAACCCCACACATTAACTCACAGAACATACATGAACATGCACACACTATGACAGTTATTCAATTTCATCATTTTCAGTTGTATCACTAGTAGTTGGTGGAAATCATTGGTCTGTTGAACAAGAGTATTTATAAATTAAAAAAAAAAAAAAAAAAAATCAGGATCTGGACAAATATGTTACAAGGGGTAACAGTTTCATTTCTTTCCCATTGTACTTTTAATATGGACAAAACTAAACTGATTTTCTCCCCGAAACAAACCGAACAACAACAACAACAACAAAAAACTTAACCGTTTTATGGCATTCTCTGAGTTCAAAAGTACAGGCGACAACTTTAATCCGGACCGTTCCCCCATCAATCTACTCTTTTTTTTTCTTCTTTTTTTTAAAAAAAATAAAAGTTTTAATAAACAATGGAAAAACGGAATGTCTGGTCTAAGAAAAGACAACTCCTTGAGAAGTTGCAACTGGGAGGTCTGTGCGCAGTTCGAGCAGCAGTATCAAACGACTTGACCAGTTGTCAAATCTGTCTGCTTATTCATTCAATCATTGTGTTCGAAACTTCAATACAACTAAAACAACTTCCTGTTCAAGATGTATGTGTTCTAGTTGCGAGACCGCTATCATGACACATAAACAACACACACACAAACGCACGCGGAGATTATAGTAATCTACAACGTCCCCGTACCTGTACTCGTCGACTGTTCCATTTCGGGTAAAGACACTGTAACGTGTGCGCGGTGGGTATATATAGGGTTGACGATGTTACGTAAGGGGGTAAAACCAGCTCTGTAATGTCTCAGTTACACAGCAAGTACAGATTTCGGTAAAAGTTTTCAGCCGATATTTGCAGTAAAATGTTTACTCAAAAGAAATGTTTAAACATCGAATTCTTCATTCCCAGTGGTATTACTTCGATTAAGCATACATCACTAACTATCGCACACGGATTCCCCCCTTTTATGAGGAAAAGACAACTCTTACAAACCTTGTGACAACTTCCGCACGTGTGAGAAACGTGTGGAGCAGGTAAAATCTTATATAAGGTATTTATTCAAGGTCTTTCTCACTTACATTACGATTTTTTTCTTACTAGCAGAAACATCTAATAAGCTGTAGAGCTTATGACTGACTTGATCACTTTGTATTGGCAACATTTCAAAGAGAAAGCATTTACTGGGAAGGAAAAGGAGCCACAGTCACATAGGCAGTCATCAAAGAAAAAAAAATCTCGCCTCTCTGTATCTGATGCAACCAGATAAAACCGGTTGATAGAATCAAGCTATCAGTAGTTTCAGTCTTCCTGTAAGTGGATCATATTACCTCTGTGTGCCTGTGTACATTTAAATTATAGTATGAGTGACTGCTGTAACAGTGCAAGCAATATAGGTCAATGGGTCACCGACTTCAATTCAGTGCTCTGTGTGTGTGTGTGTGTGTGTGTGTGTGTGTGTGTGTGTGTGTGTGTTCTGCAAAGAGAATCATATGCAAAATATAATGGATAGAAATGTAACTGGACGTTCACTGAGTTGACCCACAATGCCTGGGAAGACCCGAAGTGTCACCAATATCCCCCCTTGCCCCCCCACACCCTCCGCCCCCCCGCACCCTACGACTCCCCAGCCCCCCACACCCTGCCTCATACCCCTCTCTCTACACTGCTTGCTTGATCATACAAAAGATTTTGACCTGTTGCCTGCCATTGGTTGTGAGACTTGTGTTCCTTTGTTGCACTGTTGTATGCCTGCAGGACGTATCTCTCGCATCCAATTTTCATCAGTAATTCACAGTAGATAGTTAAAGGGAAATGACCTGCTTTGTTTCTCCCTGTTTTCTACTCTGTTTGAAGATTGTTTACATCCATTGGACTCATAGACAGTAGGGACTTCCAAAGTCACTTGTAGACATGGTTGGTCAAAACGATGTTGTCTGGCAAAGATTGACTTCAGCTCATTTTTCAAAGGTGTACTCAGTACAGCCTTAGAACTTAATAGAAATGGCTCAGGAAATACGGAAAGATATGGACAGCGGGGAAGAAAGCCTGTGTAGTGGTGAGGGTGAAGATTCAGGTGCAGATCTGGATTATGATAACCCACTTTGTGAAACAGAGTGAAAATAATGGTGATGTAAGTTTTGTGCCCAAGACTGATCAGTCTGCATCTTCTGTAGCAGGCCAGGAGTGCAGTGATAATGAATATGAGCCAGTTGTTAGCACAAGCACTATCACTTGGCATGTGTAGATATAAAGGGAAAGGGGGATAAGGAGAGGTGTGGTCAGTCAAGCTTGCCATTAGAGGGGCGGAGAGAAGGGGTGGAGGGGGTCACATAATCTGTCGGCCAGTTGCCAACACACAACTGGTTTGCCGCTTTCTCTTTATCAAGTGCTGGTGCCCAACAATAACAAATTTTGACTGGAATTCCTTGGCGAACGAAGAAAAAGAAGAACTGGAATTCCTGGAATTAATTGTGATGCAGAAAAGTTTTAGCCACTGGATTCCACAGAAATTTTCTTTGACACAGATTTAAAACAACAATAACTACAGGTGTACAAAGAAATTATAATAACTTTATGAGCTACGTACAGTTCAATGTATGAGCAATTATCTTACAAATTTCAAGGAGACGTCTTTGAATTTGAGGAATTAGTACATGTTTTATTGCACCTAGGTCAAAACCCTGAATTTTTCCTTGGCAAACGGGAATGACAAAATTGTTAAAATGCTCGGCAGGTAAGGGGGTAACTATTACATGTTGAATCATGACATTGTTAAAAACATTGATAGTCTAGTTTTTGTCGTTCATTGTGTTTTGTCCAGAATTTCTTTTCTTTTTCAAATGTGCAGACCTGGTACCGCCGGAACCCCTTCATGTGACACATATGCACACAGAAGATCTAATACGCATATTGAATATCCTGTAATCCATGTCAGCATTTGGTGGGTCTTGGAAACAAGAAGATATTCAGCATGCACACCCCCAAAATGGAGTATGGGTGCCTATATCAGTATATGGTGGGGTAAATAAACAAAACTGTCATACACGCAAAATGTCTGTGTGACTAAAACGTGACTGAATGACACACAAAATGAATGCTAAGCGCCAAAAGGCAGTTGTCAGTCAACTTTACCCAGGTAGGCAGCCTGTTGTGCAAATGACTTTGTGTTTGTATAGTGCTTAGAGTTTGGTCTCTTAAAGAGGATAGGCACTGAACAGTACTTAATTTTATACCATCATCATTAACATCTTGTGTGTAAACACATATGAGCCCCCCCAAAAGGTTGGTTTTTTGTTGTTGTTTTTAAACAGACCCCTCTCCCCCTGTCATTTGATCAAGAAATAAGCATGTATACAGAAATTTAACTTTTAATTTTACTCACTCATTTAATCAGTTACTGTGTATGTATTATCTTAAAAAAAGCAAAACAAAAGAGAGTAATTGCCACTCTGTGTGTCAGTGTTTCATTTCTGGACTTCCAGAATGGCAGGGGAGTTGACTTGCTGACCTCGGAAAGAACAAAGTCCAGGAATTGTTTTTTGATAGGAGAGAAATGAGCTGCCAGGAACAGCAAGAGGTGTGTATATTAGTTTCTAATTTCTTCTGTATGTGTGCTGTAATATGTTTGAATTTTTTGTTTTGGTCTCATAATCACTCTTATGGACATGTGTTCAAGTGCTTGTAGTCAAGCACATGTATACAGTCTGCATGAGTACATGTATGCACTTCAAGCGCATGTCCATGTGGGATTTTATGTGTGCTTTTTGTAGCACATCTGTCATATTTGTTTACTGGATAGTAGTTCTGTTACCTAGAAGCACAAGTGCACAATCTCCCATGCTTATATTATTCATCATTCTCTCAACCTCTGATTTAGTCTGTCGTTCAAATTATAAGCTGTTTTGGATTTCCCTTGTTTATGATGAATGATCATGTTAGCTTAAAATTCAGCTGGGGCATTATAGTTTCACAGTATTTATTTAGTATTACATCTGAGATTAACTGTTTGCCTAAAAACTCTGTTTTTTGTTTTGTTTTGTTTGTTTGTTTTTTTGCAAATCAGTTTTCCTCAAGTCTGTGCATACGTTTCCATGACCCACTTGTGTAGACTGGCAGAGGTCTGATTGCTGTCCTGTGCAAAGTACCACTACACCCAAGCAGATAAATCGAAAGTCGCCTTGGCTGGTAGCCTTCTTAGCTTTGAGCATATAACCTCCCTTCTGTTTATGTATGCAGTGTCCTCTTTTCCAGCAGCCGTCTTTCCATTCCTGCAGCATATCATTTATCAATTGTAATTTATTTTTATTTGTATTTTATAGTCAGTCCACTCATTTACAGATTCCCTTTATACAGCCACCACCAGGCTTTGATCACAGTTCACTGGAAGTTAGAATTAAGTGGTATTGTCTGACCTCTGTGAGGCCACCCACCGGTGATGACCCAGCACTGCTCCTGTTTCACTTGGGTCCTGTCTAGATTGATGATTGTTCTCAGTACCAACAGTAGTGATGATTATGCTGAACACCACCCTCTCTGTTGTACTAAGCCTCATCTGATAACAATACTTCAATTAAAAAAAAATCAGTACTTGATTGTAGAAGCCAGTTATGCCTCCTTTCACATTTCCCAACATTAACCAGGCCCGAGAGGTACAGACACCTGCAGTGCTGGTCATGAAAATTGAGTAGGTTCTGTGGCAACAAAGCAGATGAATTCTTTCCATTTGACCCTTACCTTGCTTAGCTGTGGAGATTAGTCCCTAAGTAATATGTGTTTTGGATGCTCACTGCTTTGCAATAAATGTGATATTGATAGCAGGACAGTTGCAGTTGTTATGCAGAGGAAGTTGTTTAGAAGCTGTTGGTGAGTGGTGAGTATTCAGCCTTTTTCAGCTTGTGTGATTTCTCTTTCCCACAGGAAGAAGTGGAGGTGCTGCAATCAATTTATGATGGTGACAGTAATTTCAAACAGCTGAACAACACAACATATCAGTACAAGGTAAATGATTGATGTGGAGTGTGTGTGTGTGTGTGTGTGTGTGTGTGTGTGGTGTGTGTGTGTGTGTGTGTGTGTGCACATATCAGTGCAAGGTAAATGATTGATGTGGAGTGTGTGTGTGTGTGTGTGTGTGTGTGTGTGTGTGTGCTAGTTGATGACAGCCTGATCTCAGAGCTAATAATTTATGATATTTGTGCAAAGATACTTTTTCTTAAAGTACTTGGTATAAAGAGACAGATGCCCAACACATAAATCTGTGGTAAACAAAACTGCTGCATCTGTATGTATTGATTTGAAACTGCAAGAATGATAACCATGAAAGTTTTGTCTTGAAGGATAAAGAGTTCAGGAGTTGACTAAAGACTCTTTATTGGCTTCAGATAGAAGAATTCGGTATAGGCATGGGGTATTAGAAAATGGAATCCATCATCAACTGCTCCACACCTGAAAATAGTAAAATCACAGAAATCAAGGGCGGTTTACGCATACTCGCTACTCCCCTATGCCTCCCCACCCCCAGCCCACTCACATACACACACACACACACACACACACACACATACTAACACACCTTTCCCGAAAAAAAAAAAATTACTACAAAATAGAATAGCAATACCACCATAGAGCTAATGCACTAATTGTTGTCTATCTGATACTCAAAGGCAATGATAAAATGGCAATATAGATAATAAGAACAATAACTAACTACTGTACACTGTCCCAGCACAACACCCATAGTAATAGTTCTACAAGAAGAAGTCAGTGGAAATGAGTTGTCTGTCTGTCTGTCTGTCTGTCTTCCTGTTGCCTTCAGTATGACAAGGACTTGTTTCGCTTGTTTATTTTTTTTATATTTCATTCCAGTTCGTGTATTTTTTTAAAATTTAATTTTATCTAATAATTGCAACCAGTTCATTGACAAGTAACTGGTTATAAGGTTTGCTTGCTGTGCTTTGGCTTATCTATTACACAGCTGCTTTGATATTTTTTGATGCGAATGAATGAAGTTTGTTGCCTCACACTCACAGTATGGCGAGGAGGGCAGTTTCCAGACCTTTCTCCTGGAGCTGCAGTGGGGAGAGAGCTATCCTGATGAGGCGCCAGTCATCAACCTGGACCTCTTTTACAACAAGCATTTGTAAGGAACAGTTGTTTTTATTTCTGTTTTTTGTTTTGGGGTGGGTTTTTTTTTTGGTGTTTTTTGGGTTTGGGGGTAGGGGGTGTTCATAAGATATTTTTTATTTCTGTAAAACTGAACAATACATATATACAGTATCAGTATCAGTAGCTCAAGGAGGCATCACTGCGTTCGGACAAATCCATATACGCTGCACCACATCTGCCAAGCAGATGCCTGACCAGCAGCGTAACACAGCGCGCTTAGTCAGGCCTTGAGAAAAAATGAAATAAAACAAAATAAAATAAAATAATAATTAAAAAATAAAAATAAATAATTAAAAAAACAAAACAAAAAAACCCAAAAAAACAAAACAAAACAAAAAAAAACCCCAAAAAACAAACAAACAAACAAAATATATTCCAGCAATAAGAATTGAAATGGATTGATCAAATAATGTCAAAATGATTAACTGAATGGAATTTCTACATCGTGCTGGCTGAACCGGTATGCTAAAAAAAAAAAGAAAGAAATAATATTTTCGCAAGAAAATGACAGTGTGTGAATACAAATTCATGTTTAGTTTGAATGAATCGAATATCTATATATGCAGAATGAATACACACTCACACACACACACACACACACATACACACACACACACTAATCTGTCCATTTCCTGACTCTGTGACTACCATCACCTTGACATCCCAATTTGCTTTTTGTATATCAGCTTCAGATACACATGCACACACGCACGCATGCACGCATGCCTGCACGCATGCACGTGCGCGCACACACACACACACACACACACCACACACACACACAAAAACACAGACAAATATATCATACACGTACAGATATGCACACACACAAATATATGCACACACGCACAGATTCACACATGCACGCACACCCATGCACTCATGATTAACAGTAATACTAGTCTGTATCTACTCTACTGCTTTTTAATTTTTTTGTGTGAAATGTTTTGTGTACACTGGTATTGGCAGTGTATGTGTGTTATGAGGATATTTGTGTGTAATGGGGTAGGCATGTGGTGTATCTGCACACAGACATGTGTATTTGATTGCAAGTGTGTGAAACAGTTATGTAGCTATGCATTTCATTATCACACTATTCTTATGATTTGTTTTGGTTGTTTTTTTGTTTTTTTTTTCTATATCTACTGCATGTTGTTATTATTTTTTTTGTGTGTGTGTGGATGATTTTATGCAAAAAATCACTTGTTGCTTATTCAGTTTACCATTTGAAAATGAAACTTGCTCACACACACATGCACACACGCATGTGTGCTCAAGCACACACACACACACACACACACACACACAGACTCTGAGAGACAAACGCTCACTCTCACACACACTCACATACTCAGCCACTCGTCATTGACTTACTAAGTTATATCTTCTTCTTTATCTTTTCTTCTTTTAAAAAAAAAAAAAGAAAGAAAAAAGAAAGCGCCTGTGCAGTCATCACACCACTTCATTTAGGAAGACCTCCCCCCAGTTCCTAGAAAGGCTGTTGACAGTTCAGTAACATGTTCTGTTCAGTTTTCATTCACGGTGTTGCATTAATGTCTTCATGACTGTGCAGGGTGAACACAGTTAGAGAGGCCATTCAGTCAGGCCTGGAAGAACAGGTAAGCTGTTTCAAGCCTTTACAGTTTACGGAATACTTACTTCGTCACCTCCAGTAAGAGACATTTCTTCTTTGCGATATGTTAAAGTCTCAAATCCCTGAACTGAAATCATCTTCAGTGTTGACGATCTTCAGCAGTCCATTGCTAATGTATGACTTTTTCAACTCCTTGTTAAATAGTCCAGTTGGTTCGCTGTTATATTTGTTAGCTTTTCATTAGAAATATGTTATATTGTTATGTTTTTTTGTTTATTTTTTAATAACACCTGTGAATCACAGTCATTCAATACATATGCATAAAGGGCATACAGTACTTAGAGATATTAACTGAAAGTAAATCACACACATCATAATCACAGACATATACATGCAATAATCACAGAGGGTAGGCATATGATATAGTACTATGAATTATAATGAAACATGACATGCTATTCAATTCATTGCAGTTGTTGTGGTTGTATTATTGATGCCTACTTCTGATTAAAAAAAAAAAAAAAAAAAAAAAAGAGAGAAAAAAAAAGTTTCTTTATTGTTTGTTTAGATAAATTGCATAATCCACAAGATAGCTGGTACATGAGGGTCTGTTGTGGTTGATAGGTTCCCGGTTCCTGCAGTGATGATAATGAGCTGATGATCCCATTTATTTATTTTCAAGTATGTTTTGAACTTTTATTTCTTTTTTTTTTTTTTCTTGGTCAGAGATGATTACAGTATGCATTTTGGAGAAGAGGCACTGTTGCCGCAGCATTGGTTAGGAGCTGGACTTGTGATCCAGTGTTCACCTGTGGTGTGTGTCCATCGAGATCGATGATGACCATCGTTGTCATCCAGCTGGGGGGTGGGGGGGGGGTGGTGGTGGTGGGGTGGGGGGGATGCTCATGAATCTATCTGTGAATGCGCATATGGCTGAATAGTCCAATCTGCGCGCGAAATGTTCGCTGACAGTTGGGGGCAGACAAAGACAGGCATATCATTGCCAGGGAGCTTGTTTGCCCGTGACTTTCTGGCCTGCCTCTTCTGAACAGCTCCAGCAGTCCTGTTGGCCTCGCACAACTTGGCGCCTTTGTGCACAGCAGCGCGCCATTTGTCACAGTCCACTGCAGATTCCTCCCAGGAGTCCGGGTTGATATCAAACGCTTTCAGAGAGACTTGTGATCGGGGTTCAAAGCCCTGTTTGAGCTTGGTGTTGTGTCCTTGGGGAAGGCATTTTACTCCCAGGCATGAATGGTTACCTGAACTTCGGTTTGGGGATGGTTAGAAGGAGAGGACTGGGCCTTGCCAGCCTGTGCCGAGCCCTGGACACAGTAGATATGAATTCACTGCCTGGATGGCTGTACATGGCTCTGGGACCTTTAACCTTTCCTTTTTTTCTTTTCTTTTTTTTAAATTTTTTTAACCATTGTAAGTTTAACATAGGGGAGAGCTTTATTTTATTTCTTCTTCTTCTTCTTTTTCTGCATTCGTGGGCTGCAACTCCCATGTTCACTCATATGTACACGAGTGGGCTTTTACATATATGACCGTTTTTACCCCGCCATGTAGGCAGCCATACTCCGCTTTTGGGGGTATGCATGCTGGGTATGTTCTTGTTTCCATAACCCACCAAAATGCTGACATGGATTACAGGATCTTTAAGTGCGTATTTGATATTCTGCTTGCGTATACACACGAAAGGGATTCAGGCACTAGCAGGTCTGCACATATTTTGAGCTGGGAGATCGGAAAAATCTCCACCCTTTACCCACCAGGTGCTGTCACCGAGATTCAAACCCGGGACCCTCAGATTGAAAGTCCAACGCTTTAACCATTTGGCTATCGCTCCTGTCATTATTTTATTTCAAAATAGTGTATGGTCATGTAGCTGTTTATTTTGAAATCGCTTTGAAATGGCCTTCATGATCAGCTGGTCATTGAACAATGTACTTGATTAACAACAACAACAACAAAAAGTTAACTCTTTCCATACGAACGGCGAAAGACATGACGTTAACAGCGTTTCTCCCCAATTACCATCATCAAAATATTACAAGCGGAAGGCTCTTACACTGAAGAGGTGAATGTTGACAAAGAATACCACAATTCTGACGACGGAAGCTAAAGGTTGGGTCATTCAGACACCCACTGGACATCCGAGGGGTCTGTGTAGAGGAGAAGAGAGGACTGGCCGTACTGAGTGAGTTAAGAACCACCCGGGAACTTGCAGTTTGTTTGTTTTTTCTTGGGGGCATGGTGGAATGATGAAGAATTTTCATGACAGAGAAGTCAACTCAGCCACTCAAAACCAGAGGTGCCTTCTTGTATGTGCACTTCATGTTTTTTTAATTTGATTATATTTGTTCTATACACAGAAAAACCACAGCTGTTGCTTATGAATCATTGAATAACTGTCATTTTGTGGCTGAAATATTGATTCTTCAAATACATTTTTCAGGTTGTTCAATGTGTATGTGAACCTGAAACAGCTGTAAGTGTATTCGATGAGAGGCCAGTGGTAGGTCATCTTGGGCCTGTACAACTTCAATCATCTTATTAAAAAAAAAAAAAAAAATTAACATTTCAGGATAATGAATGCATACCTGCTTTTAATTTTTTTTTTATGGGGAGGTTCTGAACTTCTTTGAAGTCGATATATACATATATTTCTATAAAACAACAACCAAAAAATGTTATGGATGTATATATTTTAGAAATACTTTATGGATGTCTCATTTGAGGAGGAAAGGTGGTAAAAAAAAAAAAAAAAAAAAAAAAAAAAAATAACGCTTATCTGCCAATACAGAGTCAGTCATTGAGGGTCAGGGTTTGATTCTTGGCCTCACCCTTTCTCCGAAGTTTGACGGGAAAATCAAACTGAGCGTCTAGTCGTTCAGATGAGATGATATACCAAGGTCCCGTGCACAGCACGCACTTGGTGCACTGAAAAGGAAAGAACCCATGGCAGCAAAAGGGTAGTCCTTTGGCAAAATTCTGTTCAGAAGAAATCTGTTCTGATAGGTACGCAAGTATGCATGCACTCAAGGCCTGACTAGCGCCCTGGGTTATGCCTTTCTGATAGGTACATAAGTATGCATGCACTCAAGGCCTGACTAGCATGCTGGGTTATGCCTTTCTGATAGGTACATAAGTATGCATGCACTCAAGGCCTGACTAGCGCCCTGGGTTATGCCTTTCTGATAGGTACATAAGTATGCATGCACTCAAAGCCTGACTAGTGCCCTGGGTTATGCCTTTCTGATAGGTACATCAGTATGCATGCACTCAAGGCCTGACTAGCGCCCTGGGTTATGCCTTTCTGATAGGTACATAAGTATGCATGCACTCAAGGCCTGACTAGCGCCCTGGGTTATGCCTTTCTGATAGGTACATCAGTATGCATGCACTCAAGGCCTGACTAGCGCCCCGGGTTATGCCTTACTGATAGGTACATAAGTATGCATGCACTCAAGGCCTGACTAGTGCCCTGGGTTATGCCTTTCTGATAAGTACATAAGTATGCATGCACTCAAGGCCTGACTAGCATGCTGGGTTATGCTTTTCTGATAGGTACATAAGTATGCATGCACTCACCCTTTCTGATAGGTACGTAAGTATGCATGCACTCAAGGCCTGACTAGCATGTTGGGTTATGCCTTACTGATAGGTACATAAGTATGCATGCACTCAAGGCCTGACTAGCGGCCTGGGTTATGCCTTTCTGATAGGTACATAAGTATGCATGCACTCAAGGCCTGACTAGCGGCCTGGGTTATGCCTTTCTGATAGGTACATCAGTATGCATGCACTCAAGGCCTGACTAGCGCCCTGGGTTATGCCTTTCTGATAGGTACATCAGTATGCATGCACTCAAGGCCTGACTAGCGCCCTGGGTTACGCCTTTGTGATAGGTACATAAGTATGCATTCACTCAAGGCCTGACTAGTGCCCTGGGTTATGCCTTTCTGATAGGTACATAAGTATGCATGCACTCAAGGGCTGACTAGTGCCCTGGGTTATGCCTTTCTGATAGGTACATAAGTATGCATGCACTCAAGGCCTGACTAGCGCCCTGGGTTATGCCTTTCTGATAGGTACATAAGTATGCATGCACTCAAGGCCTGACTAGCGCCCTGGGTTATGCCTTTCTGATAGGTACATCAGTATGCATGCACTCAAGGCCTGACTAGCGCCCTGGGTTATGCCTTTCTGATAGGTACATAAGTATGCATGCACTCAAGGCCAGACTAGCATGTTGGGCTATGCCTTTCTGATAGGTACATAAGTATGCATGCACTCAAGGCCTGACTAGCGCCCTGGGTTATGCCTTTCTGATAGGTACATAAGTATGCATGCACTCAAGGCCAGACTAGCATGTTGGGTTATGCCTTTCTGATAGGTACATAAGTATGCATGCACTCAAGGCCTGACTAGAGCCCTGGGTTATGCCTTTCTGATAGGTACATCAGTATGCATGCACTCAAGGCCTGACTAGCATGTTGGGTTATGCCTTTCTGATAGGTACATAAGTATGCATGCACTCAAGGCCTGACTAGTGCCCTGGGTTACACCTTTCTGATAGGTACATCAGTATGTATGCACTCAAGGCCTGACTAGCGCCCTGGGTTATGCCTTTCTGATAGGTACATCAGTATGCATGCACTCAAGGCCTGACTAGCGCCCTGGGTTATGCCTTTCTGATAGGTACATCAGTATGCATGCACTCAAGGCCTGACTAGCGCCCTGGGTTATGCCTTTCTGATAGGTACATCAGTATGCATGCACTCAAGGCCTGACTAGCGCGTTGGGTTATGCCTTACTGATAGGTACATCAGTATGCATGCACTCAAGGCCTGACTAGCGCCCTGGGTTATGCCTTTCTGATAGGTACATAAGTATGCATGCACTCAAGGCCTGACTAGCGCCCTGGGTTATGCCTTTGTGATAGGTACATCAGTATGCATGCACTCAAGGCCTGACTAGCGCCCTGGGTTATGCCTTTGTGATAGGTACATCAGTATGTATGCACTCAAGGCCTGACTAGCATGTTGAGTTATGCCTTTCTGATAGGTACATCAGTATGCATGCACTCAAGGCCTGACTAGCATGTTGGGTTATGCCTTTCTGATAGGTACATAAGTATGCATGCACTCAAGGCCTGACTAGCGCCCTGGGTTATGCCTTTCTGATAGGTACATCAGTATGCATGCACTCAAGGCCTGACTAGCGCCCTGGGTTATGCCTTTCTGATAGGTACATAAGTATGCATGCACTCAAGGCCAGACTAGCATGTTGGGCTATGCCTTTCTGATAGGTACATAAGTATGCATGCACTCAAGGCCTGACTAGCGCCCTGGGTTATGCCTTTCTGATAGGTACATAAGTATGCATGCACTCAAGGCCAGACTAGCATGTTGGGTTATGCCTTTCTGATAGGTACATAAGTATGCATGCACTCAAGGCCTGACTAGAGCCCTGGGTTATGCCTTTCTGATAGGTACATCAGTATGCATGCACTCAAGGCCTGACTAGCATGTTGGGTTATGCCTTTCTGATAGGTACATAAGTATGCATGCACTCAAGGCCTGACTAGTGCCCTGGGTTACACCTTTCTGATAGGTACATAAGTATGCATGCACTCAAGGCCTGACTAGCATGCTGGGTTATGCCTTTCTGATAGGTACGTAAGTATGCATGCACTCAAAGCCTGACTAGCGCGTTGGGTTATGCCTTTCTGATAGGTACATAAGTATGCATGCACTCAAGGCCTGACTAGCATGTTGGGTTATGCCTTTCTGATAGGTACATAAGTATGCATGCACTCAAGGCCTGACTAGCGCCCTGGGTTATGCCTTTCTGATAGGTACATCAGTATGCATGCACTCAAGGCCTGACTAGCATGTTGGGTTATGCCTTTCTGATAGGTACATAAGTATGCATGCACTCAAGGCCTGACCAGTGTGTTGGGTTATGCCTTTCTGATAGGTACATTAAGTATGCATGCACTCAAGGCCTGACTAGCATGTTGGGTTATGCCTTTCTGATAGGTACATGAGTATGCATGCACTCAAGGCATGACTAGCGCCTTGGGTTATGCCTTTCTGATAGGTACATAAGTATGCATGCACTCAAGGCCTGACTAGCATGCTGGGTTATGCCTTTCTGATAGGTACATAAGTATGCATGCACTCAAGGCTTGACTAGCGCCCTGGGTTATGCCTTTCTGATAGGTACGTAAGTATGCATGCACTCAAGGCCTGACTAGCGCCCTGGGTTATGCCTTTCTGATAGGTACATAAGTATGCATGCACTCAAGGCCTGACCAGTGTGTTGGGTTATGCTGTCGGTCGATCAGGCATCTGCCTAGCAGATGTGGTGCGGCATAAATGAAGTTGTTCGAATGCGGTGATGCCTCCTTGAGAAACTGAAACTGGTTTTGGTTTTGGTTTTGACAGATCCCTGACCTGCTGGGCACTCCCATGACCTTTTCCTTGTTTGAGTGGGTCAAGGACAACCTGGACACGCTGCTGGAGAATCAACCCAACGCCCCCGTGTCTCAGGTATGGGGATGGTGCAGGAGTCATGCTAGTCTGAAAAAGGTTTGCGGGAAAAAAAAAATTACTAGAGAACCATTTTGAGGGCTGGAAAAAATGAGAGAAAAATATAGTTAGCCCTTCAGGGTCTGAAAAGTCTTGCATGTTCACTTTCCTAGATGCAGTTTACACATTCATCATGGCTGGACACATGCTCACAGACTTGTTTTCATAATCAGTTGTTCTCACACACACTACTAAGTACTGGGTATTTGAGCTTGAGCTTACATATACGAACATGCATAGATGGTTGCATGAATGCACACATACAATAGGTTCACACACGCATTCTTACAAATGCTGCGCACAGTACATGCCCGTAATACGTGCTTTTCTTGTTTCGTTATCTCTGAATTTTTCTCACTCCATCTTTTTTCTCTTTCCTGTACTTCGCATATTTCCTGTTCACCAACTCCTTGATAGTGCCGCCTCCTTTAGTTGCCTCTTGAGAGTTTGACTCTTTGTCCTGCTTTGCTTACATGCTGTTCCCATTTCACCTGTTCAGCCTCTGTTCTCTCTCAAACACACACACACACACTCTCATGCACACAGACACATGCACATCCTGTGCCTTTTTTACATTCAGACATATGTTGTCATGCATGTATATACATGGATTTAAGAGAAGATGTTTGTGTGTGCGTGTGTGTGTGTGTGAGCATGGGTATGCACATGTATGTGTATGTGTGCATGTGCAAACTGGAAACTGGTGAATTTGGATCTCTGTGTGTGTGTGTGTGTGTGTGTGTGTGTGTGTTAGCATCTGTTTGCTTGTCTACATGAACGCGCGCACGTGCAAACTGGAAACTGGTCGATTTAGATCACCAGTTCACTGATACACGAATCAGGATTGAGACCCCCTAAACATGTAGTGCATCCTCCTGTTTTCCTCACTGCAGGCATCCAGTGACCCTGTGGTGAGCAGCGGGGGAGGAGGAGGAGGGGAGGAGAAGGGAGGGCCCAAGAAGGAGAAGAAGGAACAGCTGTCCAAACAGCAGAAGCGGCGCCTGTACGACCGCTTTGGTGGCAACATGGAGGAACGGCCCCGCGGCTGGAACTGGGTGGATGTTATCAAGCACCTGTCACAGACGGGTGGGGCGAAACCTAGCGACTGAAAAACAAAACACACACACACACACACACACACACACACAAAAACGCGCCCTGCTGACCTCTCCCGTGACCGCGTCCAGCGTTGGCGATGATGCGTGCAGCGTCTGCCCGGAGACTGTAACAGCTGGTCATCAAAACAAACGGAACTGAACTTCTTCCCCTTTGGTTAAAACATTTTTAATATCAAGAAACAAGGCAAAATACAGTGTTCAATAAATAAAAACTTGAGCAACAACAAGCCTGAGCTTATATCGTATCTTCCTCTTTCTTAGTGACAACTAACAAATTTGTTCATGATTTACAACTTTCTGTTCGAATATATATTGCCTGTTTTAGTGTGCAAAACCATTGTGCAGGAAATATTTCCAGTCAGCCTGTTAATTAAGAAGAGAAATCTTCATCCTTACAATTCCACAATCAGACAAGAGTCTCTTTTACTACTTTTTGAATTGATTTAAGAGACTCAGGTGAACAACAATCTCTTTCTACATATATTTAGAAATCGCTCTCCTGAGACTGAAACAGCTGGCTGAAAATAAAACAAGTAGAGCTCCTTCCTGTTTCCCATTTACACACTGATTCTCAGGTGTTTGGCTGTCCAACTCCACAGCTGCTGATAACAGCTCTGTTAGCTCCTAGTGTGATTTGCTCCTGGATGGCACAGCCATACACACGTATACTCAAGCGCTGTCATGGATACCTTCACGGTTACGGGTGCATAGCTCATTTTGAGACTGCAAGTTGTGTGGGGATAGGAAGGATGTGTTTAGACCTGCATTCCGTGTTTTTATGTGAGGGCTTCACCCAGACTGTGATGTCACTGCTAATTCCGGCAGGCGTGTGGGCAACACTCGTATTCTGGGGTGAAACGTTGTTCCAAGTGCCTCAGGATCTGTATGCCTGTGTGGTATTGATGATTATTCTTTCTTTGTCGGTTGGTTGGTGTTGGGTTGGATTTGTGTGTGTGTGTGTGTGTGTGTGTGTGTGTGTGTTAGGACAAAGTTTAGAGTGACTGCTGTTTGTGATTTTGTGTGTGTGTTGTTTTTCATTAAAGCGTACATTTTGTGAGGTTTTTTTTTTTTGTTTTTGTGTGTGTGTGTGTGTGTCTTTTAGCAGTTAAATAAATCAAAGAACTGACAACTGGACAATAAACACAATAGCTGAGTGGTTTAGACTGTTAGAACCTTCCACAGTGGCTGCAGGGAAATGAATGTCTGGTCAGTGGTGCGTTCTGTTTGTCCCCATGGTTTTCCACCTTGTCCTCCTCTCCCCCAGACAGGCGGCTTGCTTCAACCTTCACTGCTCAGTCAGAATGTTAATGACTTTGTATCAGTCTCATTCTGAAGACCGATACGGTTTCCGTACTCACCACACTTCACATGACTTTGCTAATTTGGTTTTGTTCGTTGATCTGCATATACATTGTTGTCAGCATGCATGCATGCATGAGTAGTTTTTGTTTTACTGATTTATTGTTGGGAATTTTTAAGGCAGTTAGATTTTTTGTTGTTGCCAGAAATAGGGCCTTTGACTGATTTTATGATCGGAAAATGAAATAAAGAAAATGAAATATTGTTTGAATATGTATTTTGTGAATTATTTATTCATTCGTAATTGATCGATTGTCAGAAACTGAAACAGACATGATTAGACCAGGCATGCTTTGTTCAGGATTTGCTTTTATTTGTCATTCAAAAAAAAAGAGTTCCTTGATGTGTTGTGAATGTATGTGACCTTTGAAATGAGCAGACCCTAAAGTGAGTGTGATTGTGGAAGGGAGATTGCAGGCAGACGTGTGTGTGTGTGTGCATGTGTGTGTGTATGCGTTATGTGTGTTTTACACGTGTGCATGCATGAATCATAATGCATTAATTTACTGCATCTCCTGAAGGATGATATGAGGGAGAGTTTGTCCACTTCATGATTTAAGTTTGTAACTGGTCTGTGTCCATGTGATGTATACAGAACTGTGCAATAAACATCACTGTAGAGATAAACAGCACAGTGGAACCTCCAGTTAATCAGCCTAAAGAATTACTAGAGAAACTGTTATCTCTGACAAAAACTGTGTAATCTGAAATGGGTATTGTGACGGAAAATTATCACAACTTTTTTTTAGAACACAAAACAAAATATGAGGCTTTTTGGTTGTTGTGTTTTAAATTATAGATACATAATGCTTTGGGGGTCCATTCAGGTTTGGGACTACTTGACAAGGCTGTACGATCATAACGTGTCATGGCATCCACCAGGGCCGAGAGATACAAACACCTGCAGTGTTGGTCAGGAATTTTGAGCAGAATTTCCAAAGAAGCATCCATAAAGTGGATGATCCTCAGCTGTGTGGACCCAGTCTTCCCATTTGAGCCCATAGCACATACAGTTCTGTGTAGGAGCTGGCCATGGGCTGAAAAAACCCCCCACACCTCTGAATGAGATCAAACCCAGGTCCTTCCAGTTGTCAGTCTGCGACACTAACGACCTCACTGCGGCAGCAGTGGTTCTATTCTCTTGGTATTAAGAGTGAGTTATCAGAACTTGCCTTTGTGCATAAATCAGCGGAAGATGATTTTTGCTTCAAAAGTTGAGAAGTAACACTTAGAGGTGAAGTACAAGTGGTGTAGAAGTTTGAGTTAGATCTAAGGTGAGGAAAAACAACGACAAATCTTCTTATTTGTTTGTGGGCTGCAACTCCCATGTTCACTCATATGTACACAAGTGGGCTTTTACGTTTTAGCGTATGACCATTCTTTCCCACCGCCATGTAGGTAGCCATACTACATTTTCAGGGGCCAATAACAAAAAACTGTGCCATTTGGGAAGAAAATTGAGGCATGTTGGAAATGGTTGGGAGCATTCTTTGGGGGGAGGGTGTTGTGGAGGGGGAAAGAAGGAAAATTTGCATTGTTAACTAAAGACAGGTTTATTAATAGGAGGTTCCGCTGTGTAAGTTGCTGTGTAAGGTTTGAGTGACATCCGTCTGTACGCTGATGATGATTCCACTATTGGCTAATCAGTTTAGTCCTTGCATGTATTTGTTTGAGATGTTTGCTGCATTGTGGAATAAAGTTGTCTTCGTGGACAGAAACTGTGTGCACATGTTTTCTGTATAATGATAATGGCAAGGTAATATAGGTTACCAGAAAGAACTAGTCCTTATTATTTAAACAGATAGACAAGACAAGACAAGACAAAATCATTACAGTTGCTGAGCTGGGCACGTTCGAATCCAAAAGCTCTGCTCTTTTTTTTTTCTTCTTTTTTTCTTTTTTAAAGAAGAAGAAGAGTTCAAACGTACCATCATTCATCACCATCACGAAAGAAATTGATATGGATGAGGTTTCAAAAGAGCACTGGTCAAGCGAGGATGCAGCATGTCGAATCATAGCTTCTCATCAGGGAGGGGAGGGTGCCTATTCAGCACCCACAGTCTACACCCATTTTTATACGTCATCTGCACGCCACTTAAAAACTTGCCAATATATTGCATATTGCACACATGCAACACAACAACTCATACCTACACAAATATAATTATATGCATCAATTCAAGGCCTCGCAAACCAAGCTGTCCATCAACCACATGAGCTCTATCCTGCAGCCTATATCCATTCACACCTCGCAATCATGTCTCCCTCATAAAATCAAACTCAATCTTTAATCAGCAGTTTTTGTAGTGGTTGGTAATCGTCAGCAATAGCCACCACTGCTCACTAATGGTCTGTAGACATTATAGAGACATTGTAGGACACTCAGTTCCCCATTCCTCTGTCTTCACACGTCAGTAAAACAACATCATGTCACGTACACTCACACTACCAGCTCAGACAACTGTAACCCACCAACACAACTTGTGCAACATGTGTGTGTGTGTGTGTGAATGTGTGTGTGTGTGTGTGTAAACAATAAAAAGAAAAAAACAAACTAACAAAAAACCAAAAACAATCAGTGCAAACAGTGATGATCTCACCCTCTAAATATGAATGACTAAAATCAGTTCATACAATCAGCGTATCAGTTTCTTTAATTCATTATTGATTTAAAGAAAATTAAATCACATTTAAATCATCATCAATGTCCAATCTGACTGCGGTGAAGCAGTGTGAATTCTCACAGGGTGAGCTTGTGTGTGTGTGTGTGTGTGTGCATGCGCCCGCGCACACACTCGTGTTCGTGTGTGGGTGGGAGTGAATAGGTGTACACTTGTGTGTGAGAGATATCTCTTCATAATAAATAAATATATATATATACACACACACACAGAGTGAGTGAGCGTGTGTATGTATTTATGTGCGTGCGTGCGTGCGTGTGTGCGTGTGTGTGTGTGTGCTTGCACGCTCATGAGTGAGACTGAGCGAAAGATGGAGAGAGAGAGAGAGTATGTGTGTGTGCGCGTATGCGAGTATGTCTGTGTATGTATGCATGGATTCATAAATAGGTCTACATGGACAGAACGCACACACACACACACACCCACACTAACACTAACACTAGCACTAATACATGCACTTATATAAAAACACACACACTCTTTCTCTCTTTCTCTCAAACCCACACACGCGCGCGCACGCGCGCGCGCGCACACACACACACACACGCATGCCCACACTCAGTTCAGTTCTCAATTCAATAACTTGAGGAGGAGTCACAGTGTTTAGAGAAATCCATATACGCTACATCACATCTGCTAAGCGGATGCCTGACCAACAGCATAACCCAACGTACATAGTCAGGCCTTCAGTGACACACACACACTAATATAGAGTACACACACACACACACACAAATATAGAGCACACACACACACACACTAACACTAGCACTAACACTAGTACTTATAAACACACACACACGCACGCACGCAAGCATACACATACTAATACATACTGACACACACACACAGAGGCATCAGCATTGTGAGAGGAGAGACAGAGAGACAGAGAGCCGGACAAAAATATTTCCAAATCCGTTTCCCTCGTAAAAACACTGGGAGAACACATTAATCATTCCCCTACACATCTTTGATCAATGTTAAATACACGAAAGTAGAAAGCATTTTCAGTCAGTCATAACACAAAGTTCGTTTGTCAAAATAAAGGTGAAAATATAGCTGTATTTCACGGTTTCTGGATCTTTCTGAGAGGGACTAACGAGCCGGCGGACTATCGACAAAGGGGGCTTTCGAGCTGACCCCAATAGACATGCTCCCAGTGATTACTGGGTATCTTTCGCCATTCTGAGACCGTCAATTTAAAACAAAAATTTATTGACTTTGACAAGTGAATTACAGTACATGCAAAAGAAAACATATGTGAATCCCACAAATAAAAGGAGACAGATATTGAAGGGGACATAAAAAAAAAAAAAGGCCGTGAGGCCTAGGCAGTCAAATGCCAGTCCCTACACTACTACTACCACTCGTTCTCGTCTGTTTAAAAAAAAAAATTCTAAGTTGACTTTTATGATTTTTCTTTTAAGGCTTTCAAGTACGGCTTTTGTAGTCCAGGGTAAATAGCACGGTTGTTGGAAAGTAGGATTTAGGTTGATATAGATCAGTGGACTGGAACAGCGAAGGACAACTGTCATTTATATTTCGAAGTTACCTCCCATCAAGGTTATCGGGCAGCGGTTTGTTGACGATCTGTGTGCATGCGGCGTCAACTACCGCAAAGAAACAAGAACACCAAAGATGATAGACACGTCTGATAAACTGATCATCTTGGGGGGATCATTGTCAGGAATTATCGCTGCCTCCTTATATACACTGTATAAAAGCAAAACTGATACAGCGACACAAATTAAGGTAAAATAAAAGTGGCTTGAAAATGGTCTGACGATCAGACATTGCGAAGACATTTTTTTTCTTACCATCCGACCATCGGACCTCGACCATAGCAGTATCGCGAAATCAAACTGATGATTGCGGATACTGAAATAGAAGAAGAAGAAGAAGATTTGCCAAGTGTTGTTTCTGTAGGCACTAGACGCCGATTGCACGCTTGAGAACGTGTGCCGTGTGTAAAGCTAAAATGGGGCTTTTTCCAGATCCGAAGACAGAGGATGACGAGAGATGACCGGGTGATTCCAGTTGTCTAGCAGCCTGCTGACCTGCCCTCGACACAGTGGGAAGCTCCTGTATGGACTCCCCTCACACACTTAGCCCCGAATACCCATTAATCTCGTTGAAGCACTCTGGGGATACCGAACACACATTTTGTGGGGATAGCGTGTCGGAAGGCCAAAGGAGTTTTCCCGGATCAAAAATCATTAGAACCCAAAATAGTTCTCCAGCAAAACCAAGAAACTGGTATATTTGATAAAGTTCTATTTTGTTTGGGTTTGGACTATGATCATTTACTTGAGCATGTGGACACCATCTGGGACCCATGCACATACAATCGATAAGCACAAAACCTTTTGAGTTAAGCACTGAAGAAATAGGATTTGAGGAACCCCCACCCCCCACAATAGCGAAGGTATCACAGCATATTTTCACTGTTTTGGAAAAAATATTTTGTAATATACAGCATTGAAGTATTTCTCTCGTTTGCAGAATGCACAGTCAGTCCAGCTTGGCTCTGAACTGAAGGACATGCTGAAGTTCAAAGAAAACCACAGCATTGACTATGCCTCAGTGGAGGGGATTGTGACTGACCTTGGTAAGACCTTCAGCACCAAGAACAGCTCCAAACAGGGCGTCATCCTGCAGACTTCCCAAACCGAGCACAAGTCTCAAAGAATTCATGGATTCTGGTAAGACTAGAACGTGTTTCTGTCACAGGAAAACACGAGTTGAGTTTGTCATTGATTTTTGTTTAGACCACATCTTTCCTCCTGTAAATTAGGCAGGTTCATGCTGTTGAAGATTTTGCAGTATTAGGCAATTCTGTGTGTGTTTACGCCAACCTGCCAAAAGTGACAGAGAGAGAGAGAGAGAGAGAGAGAGTCTTAATATCGAAGTGAATTTTGATATCCTTTTCAGTTGGGTTTTCTGTTGTCATAATACCATTTTTATGAATTTTACGGATAATCCCATCTAATTTTAAGACATAACACTGTTTTGGTGGATGCTTTTAGTTGATGTTTACAATTTTATATATTTATGATATATCTGCCATCTTCTTCCATAAAGTGATAAACCAAAACATTGACAAATGAAACAAAAGAAAGCAAGCAACCTAATTACTTTGAAAAAAAAAACAAAAACAACTAACAACAAGACAAACGTTTTCTTCTATTGTAAGAGTTAAGTTTGTTTTTTTTCAAAATCAGTTTCATTTCACTGTACCTTGCCATTTTCATTCTTGTTGAGCTGACTTTGTAGGAGATGGATTGTTTTATTTTGTTATTTTGGGCAGTCACGTACCATAATCTTGACTTTTCATAACACATAAATTTGTGTCCTTGATGCTTTGGAATGGATAGGACACACTCCTTAATAATGAAACATGTCCCAGGAAGATTATAATCAACAACAACAACAACAAAAAAAAAATCTAGACCGAATGTCATAAAACTAGAAAATGAGTGAAGGTTGATGGAAAGATTGTCTGTTACAAAGAGAAGTTCTTTCCATTCACTACTACTTTGGCCCAGAAACTCAGACGAATAAGACTAAAACATATGCCCGCCTTTTTATGTGTAGCAGTGCAGATTCTACTACTGTACTAGATTAGAATGTGCAGCTTCAAACTCAAAGTGACCCTCTGAACGTAGTCTGGGACCCCCAAGAATTATGGCATAGCTATGAGTGCCAGGAAGCTCCAGGAGTTCTTTAAATGACCGGAAGCCCTGCATAGTGCATAATGTTACAGGAAACAGAGAGGTCTTTTCCTTTTTATTTTGATGGTGTTGCTTATCCAGAGGTCTTAAACTTCCAAGAGCACAGCCGTATTGCATTGTATTATATTACTCTTTTTGTCACAACAAATTTCTCTGTGTGAAATTCGGGCTGCTCTCCCCAGGAATGGCGTGTTGCTACACTGACAGCGCCACCCCTTTTTTTTCATTAATATGTTTCATTTGCTTTTTTTGTTTTTTTTGTGTTTTTTTTTGCCTGCAATTTTATTTGCTTTTCTATGGAAGTGGATTTTTCTCAGAATTTTGCTGGGGACAACCCTTTTGTTGCCGAGGGTTCTTTTACGTATGCTAAATGCATGCTGCACACGGGACCCTGGTTCATTGTCTCATCCGAACGACTAGCGTCCAGACCACCTCTCAAGGTCTAGTGGAGGGGGAGAAAATACTGCAACTGCTGGTGTGATTCGAACCAGTGCGCTTAGATTCTTTTGCTTCCTAGGTGGATGTGTTACCTCTAGGCCATCACATGCTTAAGATGTACACACACACACACACACACACACATATATATATATATATATATATATATATATATATATATTATATCAGGACAAGAATTTGTCTAAGATTTTCTTCTTGTCTGTTTATCTATAAAATGTGTTAATGTGACATGATCCAAATAAAAAAAATGCTGTTTAATCAAACCAACAACACAGCCACTATCAAACTGTGCAGGACAGATGCCAAAACCATACTACGAGACACCTTTGATGTGGCACCCTTTGCTCTCCGGGACCCTGATAACCCGCAGCATTCCATTCTGGTGACGGAGGCCACGGAAGCGGAGGAGCTCTTGGAGAGTCTGGAGGTGGTCCATGACCAGTTCATCCCTCGCAAAACCACTGCCATGCAGACTGGAATCGATCGACTATTCGGAGAGGTCAGAAACCTTTCTTTCTTTCTTTTTTAAAAATTATTTTCTTTTTTCTTTACCCTTTTTCCTTGCAAAGAAGGTTCATTCTTTTCTTCCCAATCAGTATGACACAATCCACATTCAAAACATAATGGGAAACAACATTTGACGTTCAGTGAAGTCAGCGCCACCAATAATAATGATGATAACAGCTAATGACTACTGTGCATACAAGTTGTATAGATTGAAAGTTAACATCACCTATGCAGGATTCACACTTATGTATATGTAGACAAAAGACATAATCATGTAAATATCAGAGCGCCGTGGCAGATTGGGTTCGCACTGAACATTCAGAAGATTTTGATCCGGTGTTCACCGGTGATCATTTCAGCATAGTGTTGTGTCCTTGGGGGAAAGGCTCTTTACTTCATTTTCCTCACTTCACTCAGGTGTGAATGGGTAGCTTGACTTTTTGTTGCGGAAGTTTGAAGAGGGGGAAGGAAAGGATTGGGCCCCACCTTCCTTTGCTGACCCTTAGACACAGTGAATTAGAAATCATTGCCCTGCAGGACGGGCGCAATAGCCGAATGGTTAAAGCGTTGGGCTTTCAATCTGAGGGTCCCGGGTTTGAATCACGGTGACGGTGCCTGGTGGGTAAAGGGTGGAGATTTATACGATCTCCCAGGTTGACATAAGTGCAGACCTGCCAGTGCCTGAACCCCCTTCGTGTGTGTACGCAAGCAGAAGGTCAAATACGCACATTAAAGATCCTGTAATGGATGTCAGTGTTCGGTGGGTTATGGAAACAACAACATACCCAGCATGCACACTCCCGAAAGTGGAGTATGGCTGCCTACATGGCGGGTTGAAAACGGTCATACATGTAAAAGCCCACTCGCATATACATGAGTGAACATGGGAGTCGCTGGGAATCGAACCCGCGTGGGACGGGCGCAGTAGCCGAGTGGTTAAAGCGTTGGACTGTCAATCTGATGGTCCCGGGTTCGAATCACGGTGGTGGCGCCTGGTGGGTAAAGGGTGGAGATTTTTACGATCTCCCAGGTCAACATATGTGCAGACCTGCTAGTGCCTGAACCCCCTTCGTGTGTATATGCAAGCAGAAGATGAAATACGCACGTTAAAGATCCTGTAATCCATGTCAGCGTTCGGTGGGTTATGGAAACAAGACTGACATACCCAGCATCCACACCCCCGAAAACGGAGTATGGCTGCCTACATGGTGGGGTAAAAACGGTCATACACGTAAAAGCCCACTCGTGTGCGTACGAGTGAACGTGGGAGTTGCAGCCCACAAATGCAGAAGAAGAAGAAGAAGAAGAAGAAGAAATTGCCCTGCAGGATTTAAAAAGCTATAGGGCCTTTTGAACCTTTTTCTTTGAAACCTTTTTGAATGGAGACATGAACAGAGGTGAGAAATCTGGTTGATAGTTGATCAGTCTGAAGGAGACTTGTGAAGCTGTGGCTTAGTGACGTGTACACATACAGTGCAAGTGTTGTTGTTTTTTTTGTTTCTGTGTTTGGCAGAGTCAACCAATATAACCCTCTCATTCATCAGAGTTTGATCCAGTGTCTTTGTTGATCTCAGTCAGTGAACATACACTGCGTCTTGCTGTCTGAGCATGGAATTGTGAATCTGTATTGCCACCTGGCAATGTTGTACACCCCCCCCCCCCTCACTGTCGTATGACAGTGTGGTTATGAGCCACATAATGTTCTGTTATTGTATTTCCTATTATGAAACCACCCAGGATTTTCAGTCCGTTTTGTGTTTGATGATTTGCCATCAAGAAAATCTGCTAAGAAATGTTGAATTTTGTTTTCTATAAAGCCCTTGCATTAAAAAAAAAAAAAAAAATCATATTGTTTGTACACCTGTCTGTAATTTGTTTCTAAGAACTAAGGACTACACATGGTAGAACATGTGATATTAGAAATGAAGTGGAAGAAGTCGTGTGCACTTACCATGTGTTTTTCAAGGATACAAATATGTACACATATACACTAAATTATAAATTGGAATATTTATGAAATTGATAACAAAATAATGGTAATAATGATAAGTAGATATACACTTTTTTCCCCATCAGTTATTGATTTATTTATTCAAATTGAATTGAAAATAACAGTAACATTTACAAAGAGCAGCGATTGACAAATATAACACTTGCCAGCACTTTTGACTAACGTCTTTGTTTCGGTCTGGCGACAACTCTCTGATAATAAATTATCTTCCAGGTTTGCCATGGCATCCAAGAAACGGAGGAGATGCTGGTGGTGGGGACGGGCCTGGTGGGCATCGGGGAAATCCTCCTGGAGGATGGGCGCCTGAAGCTCCGGCCCCCCGAGGCGCCGGGCACTCGCTACTTCTTGACCCGCATGTCCCGGGGTCAGCTGATCAAGCGGATCCAGTCGCAGGCAGGCTCCCTCAAGGCCGTGGCCCTGGTGTTCGGCCTGCTCACGGCCAGCTTGCTGGGCTTCCTGACCTGGCGGCTGACCAAGAAGTACCTGGCGTACCGCAAGACGCAGAGGGAGTTTGAGGAGATCCGGCGCAGCATGCTGCGGCGCCACGCGGAGGCCAGGGAGGAGCGCGGCAAGGCGGAGGGCGGGGAATCACCCTGCGTGGTGTGCCTGGGCAACCCCCGGGAGGTGGTGACCTTGGAGTGCGGGCACATCTCTATGTGCTGTGACTGTGCAGAGATGCTGCCAGCCCCGCACAAGTGCCCCGTGTGTCGGGAGGAGGTGAAGCGGTTCCTGCCCATTTATCGGCCATAGTGATGTGTGTTGTGCGTACTTTACTTCCTTGCCTGTGTGTGGTTCTGAACATTGTTTGTCATTTTAATTGATATGTATACATGCTCCTGCCAAGAGTATTTTTGTACACCTACGTAGAAATGTTAGTCAGCCTTTGAATTAAATTGATATCAAACAGCAAACAAATACTATCAGTCTTGTGTTAGACAAAAGCCAAGATATTTTGTACACCCACGAAAATGTCAGTCAGCCTTTGAACTGATGTCAAACAGCAAGAAAGTAACTATCGCTCTTGGGTCGGACAAAAGGGACTCAACTTCAAGCCATATCTATCGACCTATGCCTTATTTATTTCCTGATCATTGAACCAACTAGCAGGCTCACGACTTTGTGCTCCAAAAGTCAGTGATTTCCACAGAATCATTCTGAGAGAGAAGTTTGCCACTGGAACTACTTGATACTTTATTTACTGCACAGACTTCACTTTCAATCCTCACTCCACTCGCTTGTAATTTTGCCTCAAACCAGAATGGATCTCCAAAACATTTCATCAACATCACAATATTCATCTTCAGCCGCAATGGCTGTATTCAAATTTCTGCACCATAACATGCGTTATAAGAAAATGCATAAAATGATCCTTCAAACTGTTTCTGCCTTGCTGGTTCATTTACCTAAAAACTTTTTTTTTTTTTTAAAAATAAAAGAAAGCCTTGAATATAATTTTTTTTGTTCTTCTTGTTGTCTTTTTCTGGACTGACAATTGGGCAGTCTTACTGATACTGAGTTTATTTTCTGAGCCTAGTATGTATGAGATGCCCATTGGCAGCTCTTGGTTTTGTATGTACTTTTCTGCATTATTATGTTCAAATTAGTTTGGTTTTTATGAAAAAAAAATCCTCTGCTGAAAAACTGATGGAATGGTCGTGGTCTCAGGAATGTCCCAGGTTTATTATATACAAGAATGTGACTGTACTTGTGCCTGATCTTCTTTTCCAGGTTGTTATTTTTACTCCCATGGTTTACAGGACTGATATTCACAGTGCTTCAGTCCTGATAAAGCCCTGTATGGTTGACTGACCAGCTACATAACAACCCAAGTTAAAAGCTAATTTGTGTTTGCACATTTCCTCTGTCATTGCTGCTGTGTTCACATGTCAAATGATCGGTCTGAGGACAAGCCCGGCGCTTCCTTTTTTTTTTTTTTTTAGGAAGTGTCTGGGTTTGTTCCAATGTACCTGTTATTTACCCGTGTGCTAGCTGGATAGGTAGCATAAGAAGCGTTGCCTTGAAGTTGTGTACCTCGAAAATGGAGAGAGTTACCACTCTTTACTCTTTGATAGCCAGTGTCAAGTCAGGCATTGAGTACATGCCTGTATATCTGTGTGCATATCACAGCGGATTTCTTTTACAGAATTTTTGTCAGAGGACAACACTTTTTTGTTGCCATGGGTTTCTTTTTCAGTGCACCAAGTGCGTGCTGCACTCCGGACCGTGGTTTATCGTCTCATCTGATTGACTGGATGCTCAGTTTGATTTTCCAGTCAAACTTGGGAGAAAGGATGAGACTGGGATTCAAACCCACCCCCTTCCGGACACTGTATCGGCAGGCAAACGTCTTAACCATTCTGCTACCTTCCTCCACTACCAGTGACACTCTGGAACACAGATGATTTGACAGCAGAACTTTTGAGACGAGAAGTCAGCTTTATAGGGGGAAAAAAAAAAAGTAGTAGAAACAGAAAGTGAAAGTGTAACAGAGAAGAGCATTGGCTGAATGAAATTATCAGTTTGATTCAGATGTGAATTACGATTCAAAGTGGCAAACGTACACACACACACACACACAAAAAAAAAGAAAAAAAAAGGCAAAACACATGTAAACCACCACCACCACCACCACCAACTTGTCAGCGCATCAGGGAGCAAAGTGTGAAAACAAACAAAAAGTCTTGACAGTGCATCAGTGATTGAATTCGTGTGAACATGTGCATGTGCCATAAGTGTAGTGTTTGGGGCATGTGTGTGTGTGTGTGTTTCTGTGTGTTGTGATTTTCATGTATGTGTGTTTAGGTGTAGTGTGCATGTAATTGTGTGAGAGAGATAGTGTGTGTGTGTGTGTGTGTGTGTGTGTGTGTGTGTTGATAGCTGGTACATATAACTTTGTAAGTCAGTGGAAGCATTCTAAGATTTATAAGTAAACAAACAAAAGCAGAACAATCTTTTTTTTTTTTATTGTGAAAGGGTGAATGGTGGGCTTTTCTGTCCATTATTGTGAAAAGAGCACAAGAAAAGAAAAAGAAAAGAAAAACGCAAAGAAAAGAATGGATGTTTTAAATCACAAGCAGTTGTGTTGTTTTTTCAATGAAAGGTGTGTGGAAATGTTGCTTTGCTAAGTCTTGTGTGTGTATCTCTCATGTTCCCTTGAACAGACTCTTCAAGTGTGGTTTTACAAGTATGACCACTTTTTTGCCAGCTATACTCCATGTGCATGCTGGGTATGTGAATGTTTCCATAACCCACTATATGCTGACATAGATTTCGGGATTATTTACTGTGCATATTTCATCATCCGCGATTGTATACACACATACAGTGGATTAAAGCACTAGCAGGTCTGTATATCTGTCTATCTGTATATATCTATCTATGTTGGGATCTTTACTGTGCATATTTTATCATCTGCATGTGTATACACATACAGTGGATTAAGGCACTAGCAGGTCTGTATATCTATATATCTCTATATATCTGTATGTCAGTCTCTCTCTCTCTCTCTCTCTCTACACACACACACACACACACGCACACACACATAGACATCATATCTGTCTATCTATCTATCTATCTATATCTATCTATCAATCTATATCTATATGTATTTTTTGTAGAATGATGTTTGAATCTTTCAACTAACATTAAAAGATATGATTAACTTGGCTGAATTTGATAGACTTAGTAACACTGTATCCTTGTCAGAAGTAGTTAAGATCAAAGGTTTTTTAATTTTTTTTGTGTTTCATTTATCTATTTTAAAATTATAATTGTACCATCCTTCTAATTTTGATCAACTTCACATAAAAATTTGTCATTGATTATTTGATACTGATTCTTCAGAATCTTTATAACTAATCAGCAGTAACTAACACATACACGCACACACGCACGCACACACACACACACACACACACACAAACATGCACACACAAGCTGCCATTACACACACATATGCATGCACACACATATACATGCACACATTCAAAACCATTAAAAAAAAGTACATATATATTATATGCATATACATGTAAATATATATAGATAGACATACATACATACATACATACATATATGTATATAAGGACACACACACACACACAATTATATATTCATCTCTCTCAACATGTACATCATCTTTAAAAAAAAAAAAAATTTTTTTTACTAAGTTGCTTCACCATACTGTCCGATCAGTCGCACTCTTGAAAAGATGATCGGAATTTTCCTGAGTCTTTCATGCCATTCTTCTATCCCCAAGTGCTCACTCCAGTAGGTGTGCGCAAAGGATCAACTGTTTTTTTTTCTTCTAAACTTGTTGTCCTCAGTCAGTGCACTGCCTGAGTATAGACATACAAGCGTTTCGTGTCCTTAAACATCACCATCGGTATTAACGGGAAGAGTAGTATACCTATAAGTTCTTATTCTTGCTACCAGTTATAGCGGCCTAACCAGACAACTTAACTCACTCAGTACGGCCAGTCCTCTCTTCTCCTCTACACAGACCCCTCGGATGTCCAGTGGGTGTCTGAATGACCCAACCTTCAGCTTCCGTCGTCAGAACTGTGGTATTCTTTGTCAACATTCACCTCTTCAGCATAAGAGCGTTCCGCTTGCAATATTTTGATGATGGTAATTGGGATGAAACGCTGTTAACGTCGTCTCTTTTGCCGTTCGTATGGAGAGAGTTAAAACCTCTTGGCTGCTATTGAACGTATCCCATACTTTGCATAGTGATGTCATTGATGGCTTCATCAGAGAAAAGGGAATAACTCTGGATGACTGAAAATTCACACAGTTTATATCTAGAGTGGTATATCTCCAGACCATTTTCTCAGTTTTAGGGTTATTGTTTTGGATATTGTTTTATGACTTGAAACACCACTTTCTACTGTTTTTTTCCACCCCTGGTACTGAAGGGGTAAATACCCCCCCCCCACTCCCCCCAATAAAAAAAAACCTTGACTGCCCACAGACGCAGTGCATACACCCATAGTGACGTCACTGGTGACATCATCAAAAGGAAGGAAGTAAACTCTGGAAGGCTGGAAATTCACAGTGGAATAGTATGTCGCCGGAACGTTTTCTCAGTTTGGGGCCGATTGTTCTGGATATAGACTCATGATTTGCAACATCATTTTCTACTGGGTCTGGGTCTGGGTTGTGGGTCTGGGTCCTGGGTCTGGGTTCTAGGACCTGGGTCCTGGGTCCTGGGTCTGGATCTGGGTCCTGGTCCTGGGTCTGGGACCTGGGTCCTGGGTCCGAGTTCTGGGGCCTGGGTCGGGGTCTGGGGTCGGGGTCTGGGGTCTGGGTCCAGTGTCTGGGTCTGGGGCCTGGGTCTGGGTCTGGAGTCTGGGTCCAGTGTCTGGGCCTGGGTCTGGGTCTGGGGTCTGGGTCCAGTGTCTGGGTTCTGTGTCTGGGTCCCCCTGCCCTCCCACCCCACCATCCCCCTCTACCTTCCCCCCGTGCAGTCAAGGGATTTTAAATTAAGAACACTAAGAGTCACGTCAAGGACGAAAGTATACCTTTGACACGTATGTGTGTGTGTGTGTGTGTGTGTGTGTGTGTGTGTGAGAACGAGAGAGAAAGAGAGATTGTGATATATCCTATGCACACACACACACACACACTGAGAGAGACAGACAGCATAGATAATTCAGCCTGATGTGTGTTCATCTTGATTTTGTACACACACACACACACACACACTGAGAGAGAGAGACAGCATAGATAATTCAGCCTGATGTGTGTTCATCTTGATTTTGTACACACACACACACACACACACACACACACAGAGAGAGAGACAGCATAGATAATTCAGCCTGATGTGTGTTCATCTTGATTTTGTACACACACACACGATCTTGACAAGCCAGAAAATGATATCCCGGGGGTCATTCGACGCTAAACCAGAATGTCTCCGGGGGGTAAAACCCAGCACGGAGTTTGGGGTTGTTACACCGGTATCAGCAGGCTTGTGTGTTTCTCTTGTCAACGCCTGTCAGCCTCAAATTCGTCCGAAGACACATTGTGAAAGAGTGGACATGGAACTTTGTTTCGTTAATTGCGTGGTTACGTTTTTTGGAATTGTGTGTTGGCAAGAGGACGGTAGTGTGCGCCCAGGAGCGCGTCAGTGCACACACACACACACGCACGCACACACATCACACACGTACGCACCACAGCACGCACGCATACACATGCACTCCACTAGAACCACTTACGCGCGTGCACACACACCCACACACACTTTCGTAGTTTCTTCTGATTTATTGATATGAAAATGCAAATCAACTCAACATAACTCAACACAATCTGTACTTTTGAATAATGCATTCAGTTAATAAAGATTACTTGGACCATCTATGCACATCTTATATAAGCTGACAGGGTCGCCAACACGACAGAAAATAGACAAATAGATCAGTATATTCCAGCAGTTAGAATGATAGGCATTATATACACAATCATCGTCATTAGAGCACCGCAGTGAAATACATCATAGAATCAGGATTGTCAAATGTTAAACTGTGAGCTTTTATCATTTTCTCTAAAATATACGTATCTGTAATTATGTACACAAGTGGAATTAATTTTAACTGCCTCTCATGTTTAGGCGATCTCTTCATGCATGCTCTGAAATACCTCTGTGTGTGTGTGCGTGTACGTATGCGTAAAGGAGTTCAGTTGTTTGCAAATCAATGTGTTTGTATGTCAGTGCGTGCGTGTGTGCGTGCTTGGAGCTGTGTAATTATGTCTATATTGATTACATGGACAAATGACTCAGCAAAGAAAAGAAGCCAAAGCACACAAAACTGCTTGGAAATGATAAGAAAAATTGACAAGAGAACACTCCGGCACGGGACAAGATATCATGTACGTACCACAATAAAATCTACCGCATAATACTTGTGCCCACATTGCACAATATCAACTTCCAACACCACACGAAATATGAACAAATGCAAAAGTGAACTTTTCCAAGTTAAAAAAAAAAAATTTAAATAGACATTTTTCTATAGAAGAAATGACACTGTACAGCAAAGTACTTCAAAAACACACTTAACAAATACACTAACAACAACGTCAACAAAACGTAAACTTTGGGGCTGTCATATTATCCCACTGACACTGAAGATGCCCCACCCATCTCCCAAAATATATATGAACACGTGTTTTTTTTATTTTATTTTTATTTTTTAACTTATATCTGTTAATAAAAAAAAAAAAAAAAAAAGGATGAAAAAAGCAAAGATAGAAGATAAGACAAAAATGAATACTAACGATGATGAGGGACTGATACTTTAGGTACATAAACTCACGTGTCCATTTTCGGAAACATAGCTGCTGTACGGTGGTAGGCTGTTTACCTGTACGTTATCTGTGTTTGACGCCTCTGAAAGGAAACCAGCGTCATCTGTGTTTGACGCCTCTGTTAAATTGAAAGGTAACCAGAGTTATCTGATTGTGTTCGACACCTCTGTTACATTGAAAGTTAATCAGCGTTATCTGATTGTGTTTGACACCTGTTACATTGAAAGCTAATCAGCGTTATCTGATTGTGTTTGACACCTCTGTTACATCGAAAGCGTTGTCTGTGTTCGACACCACCTTTACATTGAAAGTTAATCAGCGTTATCTGATTGTGTTCGATGCCTCTGTTAAATTGAAAAGTAATCAGCGTTATCTGATTGTGTTCGACGCCTGTTAAATTGAAAGGTAATCAGCGTTATCTGATTGTATTTGACGCCTCTGTTAAATTGAAAATTGTGAGCAGGTAGGCATACTGTGTAC
>NC_134887.1:9710716-9720716 GCF_041734735.1 Babylonia areolata
CGAACGCTGACATGGATTACGGGATCTTTAACGTGCGTATTTGATCTTCTGCTTGCATATACACACGAAGGGGGTTCAGGCTCTGGCAGGTCTGCACATACGTTGGCCTGGGAGATCGTAAAAATCTCCACCCTTTACCGTGATTCGAACCCGGGACCCTCAGATCGAAAGTCCAACGCTTTAACCACTCGGCTATTGCGCCCGTCGTCAAAGATCAGTGAATTGAAAGACTTTTGTTTATAATGAAATATCCATAGAACAATGGCACGATCACTTTTTTTGTTTTTGGTTTGAGTGTTTTCAATGAATCAAATCCATGATGCAGAACAAGAAGAACACATGCAGTTAGAGGATGAAGATGATTTTGAACCATTGTTTAATGACCCAGTATCTAATCAGTGAAGAGGTTATTGTTGGTATTTTGACATTGGAAAGCAGGAAAGAGCGCAGGACCAGATAAAGTTGTTGGAGAGATGTTAAAGCATGCAAATACAGCCATTATAACATTTCTTGTACAATTATTTATCCAGCTTTTTGACAATGGTACTTTTCCTTTCAGAATGGTGTAAATCCATACTTAACCCAATTCATAAAAAGGGAGATGTCAACAATCCCGACAATTATCGTGGAGTAGTGCTTACCAACATTCCAAGTAAAGTGTATACTTATATATTGAATAAGAGATTAACAAAATGGTCTGAAAAAGAAGAAAAAAAATGAACAGCAAGCAGGTTTTTAGAAGTAATTATAGTGCAACAAATCACCATATATTTACATTGTACACACTTGTGCAAAAATACTTAACACAAAAACGTTATGTTGCTTTCATAGACTTGAGTAAGGCCTTCGATTCCGTGAATCGTAATGTATTATGGCCTGTTTTGCGTGAAAGTGGTGTGAATGGCAAATTGTAAATGCTCTTAGAGGCATTTTTAAAACAGTGCTTGCGTGCATGCTTGCGAATGGTATAATATATACAGAATGTTTTGACTGTCAAAACGGGGTAAAGCAAGGTTGTCTCTTGTGCCCATAAATGTTCTCTTTTCAAAATTTTTATTAATTAATTCGCAATAGAATTGTTGAGAAAAGGGAGGCATGGAATTAAGTTGATTCCGGGAGAATCGAGATTTTTTTTTACTGCTATTTGCAGATGGTGTTATTCTTTTGTCTGATACTTATGGGTTTGCAACTTTTGTGAAATGCATAAAATATTGGTTGAAATTATTGAAATTTCCGCAATCACACTTACCTAGAAAGGCTTACGAGACGATGCTTTTTACAAATGTTATTAGGAAAAGACCATTGTGCTTAAAGTGTAAAAAGGTTTCGTCTGAACACGCTTTTGGAACTGCGCTGATGTTTCAGGAAGTGTGAAGCAAACAGCAGTTTATATCAGAATTTAAAGATGGATTAATTTGTTCTTTTAAACAAAATTGGCATTCAGATATGGAAAGCAAAGAGAAATATAGTTGTTTTTTTGTCATTCAAAATTATATTTCAGACTGAAATTTGCTAACAGTTATCACAGATAAGTGGCATAGGTTTGATTTTGTAAGATTTCGACTGTGTACATTTGGTTTCAACGCAAATGAAATGTGGGTATCCACAAAGCGCCGTGTCCTTTGTGTACATCTAGAATAGATGACGAAAAACATTTTCTGTTTTAATGTAAATTATATGATAACGTGAGAGAAAAATGTACATTTTAAAAATCTCATCTAGTTAAAAGGCATGATATATTTTCTGCTTTATAATCTGATGATGGACGTATCATACAGTCAACAGCTCTCTCTCTCTGTCTCTCTCTGTGTCTCTCTCTCACACACACACTCTTATGAAATGCTAAATAGTGAAGACATTCACAAAAAAACCAACAACAGAAACTGTTATAAACTCGTTCAACTGATACAGATGTAAACGATGCTTTAAACATGTTTAATCAGTGTGTAAGACAGATTGCTGAACGCACGAAAAAGATTGTGTTAATACAGACCAAAAAGTGAAAGTTTTCGACCAAGAATGAGCGATTAGCAGGAGAAATGTCAGAATGTCAGAAGATTACTGAGAAGAAGAACACCAACAAGAATACGTAATCATCGGGGGTGAGTGAATTAAAAAAAAAAATACAGAAAAGGAAAAGAAAACGATAAAATACCTTTCTTCATCAGCGGGTTTCGTCTGTAAAGAATCATAATTGTTTTTTTTTTTTTTAAAATGCTGTACACAAGGTTTTCTTTAAAGGAAAGCAATCAATGAGTAATATTACAAACTGACGAGGGTTCCAGCACCTAAAATGCTTATCAGAAACGGATATCAGAAGCGAAACGTGCGATGAAGATTTGTCTGATGACAGACGGGCGCAACAGCCGAATGGTTACAGCGTTGGACTTTCAATCTGAGGGTCCCGGTTTCGAACCACGGTGACGGCGCCTGGTGGGTAAAAGGGTGGAGAGTTTTACGATCCTCCAGGTCAACATATGTGCAGACCTGACAGTGCCTGAACCCCCTTCGTGTGTATACGCAAGCAGAAGATCAAATACGCACGTTAAAGATCCTGTGATCCATGTCAGCGTTTGGTGGGTTATGGAAACAACAACATACCCAGCTTGCACACCCCCGAAAACGGAGTATGGCTGCCTACATGGCGGGTTAAAAACGGTCATACACGTAAAAGCCCACTCGCGTAAATACGAGTGGACGTGGGAGTTGCAGCCCACGAACACAGAAGAAGTAGTCTGATGACGACATAACTTTTAATGGATGACTCGTCCTATTTATGAAGAAGAAGTGTTGCTGGCGATGAAAAAAAACACCACCTGAGAGCTCGCAAAGCGGCCGGTTCAGATGGCATTGTTTGAGAACTACTAAAGAACTCAAATGATCAAACTGTAAATTTCAATGGTGAGTTTCCTATAAACTGGCCAGAATCTAGTAATATATCGCTGTTAAAAACAACAACAACAACAACAAAACAAAACAAAAAACAACAACAACCACCAAAAAAAACAAAAACAAAAAACCCCACAGATGGTGCTAACAACACAATTACATAGGTATTTCTCTTAGTGATGTAAGTAGTAAATAATTCTTTAAAAACATTTTTTTTTATAGAAATTAAAAGTAGGCTAAAAGATTGGATGGAAGAGATAATAATGCTGTTGAGTTCCAAGGTGGTTTCAAGAAATGCTGTTCAAGTGTGTGTGTGTTTACAGTTTTCCTATAATCACAAACTCCTCCCTCCCTCTCTCTCTCTCTCAATATATATATACAAATACATATCTATATATTATACACTCTCTAACCCCCTCACAATTACCCTCTCTCTCTCACTTGTTCTCTCTCTCTCTCTCACACTCACACACAGACACACACACATTTTTCTTGTTCTCTCTCTCTCTCACACACACACTCTCTCTCTCTCTCTCACACACACTCTCCCCTTCCTCCCCCGACCCCCACCCACGCCCCTAAAAAAAAACAAACACCCCCCGGCCCCCCCCCCCCCACACACACATACCCACCACCCACCCGACACACAAAGCCACTCACCTGGTTGGTCTGGCAGAGGTGATCCAGGAGCTCGCTGGACTGCTTGAAGGAAGAGTCGTTCAGCTGCAGGAGGGTCGCTTCCGCGGGAAGCAGCATCCCCAGCACCCTGTGCATGTCGGCGTCCTTGGTGGACACGAACACGTGCACCCCGCTTCTCACCATGGCCTCGATGGAGCGCATCAGCTTGGTCGTGTCCACCTGTTCGTTGGTTTTTGGTTGGGAGGAAGGGGGGCGGAGAGGGGTGGAGGGGGGCAAGGGGGGGGGGGGCAGGGGTGAGTAAGAAAAGGTGGGGAGTGGGGGGGGGGGGGGGAAAGAGAAAAGAAAAAAAAGGTTATAAAGGTTCCTTTTTGCCTTAAAAAAAAAAAGATTTATTAATTTATTTTAATTACTTTACGGCGGCCATTGCGGCAGTTTTCAGGATGGTTGAGGGGGCACTGGGGGTGGAATCTTATCTGGACTGCCCCGTACCTTCTCTTCAACCCCCCCTCCCCCCCCACACACACACACACACCCACACCCACACCCACACCCAACCACACAATCCACCCCCCCCCCCACGCCCCCTCAACCCCTTGCAACCATTAACTCACTCAGTACGGCCAGTCCTCTCTTCTCCTCTACACAGACCCCTCGGATGTCCAGTGGGTGTCTGAATGACCCAACCTTTAGCTTCCGTCGTCAGAATTGTGGTATTCTTTGTCAACATTCACCTCTTCAGTATAAGAGCCTTCCGCTTGCAGTATTTTGATGGTGGTAATTGGGGTGAAACGCTGTTAACGTCGTCTCTTTCGCCGTTCGTATGGAGAGAGTTAAGGCAGCCAGTCTCCGTTTTCCGCACACACACAAACACAACACACACACAACATACACACACACAACACAACACACACACAAAACACACACACAACACCCCCCCCCCCCCACACACACACACGGACACGGACACGAACCTTGGTGTGCCCCAGGAAGATGACGGCCACCTTGCGGGCGTCCTCCCGCCCGCCGTTGCTGACGCCGAAGCGGCTCTTGGTGGCGCGATTGACGATGGTGGGCAGCTTGTTAGAGTCATAGGCGGACAGGCGCTTCTTGATGGCGTTTTGCGTCTGGTACTTGTCCAGCGAGAACCCCTCGTCCTGCGGGCAGTCGCCGCTCACAACCCCGTACTACAGGGACAGAGCGGCCACAAGGGGTTAAACAATGAAAAGGTTAGAAAGAAAAGAGGAAAGAAAAAAAAAAAGAAAAGAAAAAATGAGATAAAGTTAATGATGGTAACAGCAGCAGCAGCGGTAATAGTAGTAAAGGTTCAACATGAGATTAGAAAATTAAAAGATAAATATCCACAATACCAGTAGCAGTTGTCGTAGTCTTAGTAGTCGTGGCAGTAGTAGTAGTAGTAATAGTAGAAAATTAGAAGATAATAACAATATCAGTAGTAGTAATAGTAGTAGTAGTAGACGTGGAAACGCAACACAACTCAACACAACTCCAATACCACGCAAACACCACACAACAACAACAACAGTATCAGTACCAGTAGCTCAAGGAGGCGTCACTGCGTTCGGTCAAATCACAACAACACAACAACAACAACAACAACAACAGCACAACAACAACCCACAACAACAACCACCACCACCACCAGAACTGACCCTCCAGCCTTGCTCCAGCTCATCAGAGTCCACCACGTGGGAGATGAAGGTGGTGACGAAGCTGGTCTCATCAATCCCCATGGCCGTAGGGTTGAAGACGAAGTTGATGTCAGTGGGGAACTCCTCGCCACAGGCTGCAGGGAACAGGGAGGAGGAAGAGGTAGACGCAGAGGAAGAGAAAGAGGAGGAGAAAGAGGAAGAGGAAGAGGAAGAGGAGGAGGAGGACGAAGAGGAGGAGAAGAAGGAGAAAGAGGAGAAAGAGGAAGAGAAAGAGGAGGAGAAAGAGGAAGAGGGATGGGAAGAGGAAGACGAGGAGAAAGAGGAAGAGCAAAAAGAGAATAAAGCAAGAGGAGAAAAGAGGAAGGGGGAGGAGGAGGGAGGAAGGAAGGAGGAGGGGGAAGAGAAGTAAGGAGGAAGGTAGAGAAGGAACAAGAGCAAGCAGGAGGAGGAAGAGGACGAGGAAGGAGGAGAAGAGGAGGAAGGAGGAGAAGGAAGAGAAGGAGGAGAAGAGGAGGAGGAGGGAGGAAGAGGAAGGAGGAGAAGGAGGAGGAGGGAGAAGGAAGAGGAAGGAGGACGAAAGAGAGAAGGAAGGGAAGGAGGAGTAGAGGAAGAGAAAGAAGAGAAGAGGAGGAGGAGGAGGAAAAGGAAGAGGAATGAGGAGGAGGGATAGGAGGGAGGAGGAGGAAGAGGAGGAAAGATAAGGAAGAAGGATGGATGAGGAGGAAAAGGAGGAGTAGGAAGAAGGAATAGGAAGGAGGAGTAGGAAGGAGGAGGAGGAGGAAGAGGAAGGAGGATAAGAAGGATGGAGGAGGAGGAAGAGGAGGAGGAAGGGTGAAGAGGAAGTAGAGGAGGTAGAAAAGAACAGGAGGAGGAAGAGATGGAGGAGGAGGAGGAGGAGTAACACGAACAGAGGCAGAAGAAGCATCTTAAAAAAAAAAAAAAAATCAATAAGGGAACACTTACGCTGGGTCTGCATCATGGTGGTGGTGGTGGGGGGTGGAGGGGGGGTCGTTGGCTTTGGCACCACTGAAACAGAAGAGGCACAGCGTTGTATTGCATTGCATTGCATTGCATTGCATTGTGTTCCATCGCTCTGCAAAGTGTCATATAGGGTACGTGTTTGCAATGCAATGGAATGCAAGGCAACGGTTTGAGCATTGTCGCACAGAAGCCACATTATATATACACACACACACACGCGCGCGCGCGCACACACACACACACACGAACGCCCTAACCCCAAAGTACAACAACAACAACAACAGCTACTACTATTACTGCTACTGCTTGTACTGCTACTACTACTACGACTACTACTGCTACTACTGACGTTTGCAAGCTTTGGTGGTCACAGCATCCTTTATGTCAAACACACACATTCACACAAAGCAACGACAACAGCAACAGCTACTGCTGCTACTACTACTACTACTGCTGCTGCTACTACTACTACTACTGACGTTTGCAAGTCTTGGTGGTCAGAGCATTCGTGATGTCCATTCCAACCCCCACAAAAAAAACACAACCACAGCCACAACCACTACCACAACGACAACCACTACCACAACGACAACCACTACTACAGACGTTTGCATCCCATCCCAACCCCCACAAAACCACAACCACAACCTTTGACACGATAGACCATTCAATCCTTCTTTCCCGTCTTCATTTTACATTTGGTATCAACGGCACTGTTCTAAACTGGTTCAAATCTTATCTCACTGATCGATTCCAGTCTGTCATTGTTGATCATTTCCAATCTGAACCCGTTAAAATCGAACATGGAGTCCCACAGGGATCTGTGTTAGGCCCAGTGCTCTTAACATTGTACACTTCTCCTCTCGCTGAAATTATCAACCGCCAAATATCAGTCATCATTCTTATGCTGATGACACTCAACTCCAGAAGAGTGATACCCCTGAAAAATTGTTGTCGCTCTTGCAAGAAACATCCAACTGCTTCCTGGACATTCAGAACTGGATGACCCGAAATGAGTTACAATTGAATGCGGACAAAACTGAAGCAATGATCATAGGGACTAAACAAAAACTTTCTTCCATCACAATTGACACAATCAAACTTGGCAGCTCTTTCCATGTCAGTCAGGAACCTCGGTGTTGTCCTTGACAAACTGTCCATGCAAAAATTTATCAGTCAGACATGTCAGTCCTCCTGTCAACTGCGGCGCATCAGTGCCGTCCGGAAATATCTGTCCACTGACGCAACATCTAGACTTGTCGTTTCTTTCATTCTCTCTCGCCTTGACTACTGTAACTCTCTATTGTCTAGTTTGCCTGCTTCATCCATTCAGTCCCTTCAGCGCATACAAAACTCTGCTGCCCGACTCGTCCTCAGAAAGAAAAGATCTGAGCACATCACTCCTCTTTTGCAACATCTCCACTGGCTCCCTGTCTCACACCGAATAAAGTACAAGATAACACTCTATGTTATAGATGCATTCACAAAACTGCCCCTTCCTATCTCTGCGGCTGCCTTCACCTCTACACTCCATCTCGCTCACTACGATCGGCTTCGGATCCACTCTGTTTACGCATACCCAGATTCAAACACTTGACTACTGGCCGCCGTTCTTTTTCTGTCTCTGGGCCTTGCGATTTGAATGAACTTCCTCTTTCGCTTCGTCAAGTCTCCACACTCAGCTCTTTCAAGTCTGGCCTTAAAACCCACCTCTTCCCAAAATAGCCTCCCTTGCCTGCCCTTCCTTGTCTTTAGTTTCTACAGTTTTAGAATTGTGCATGCGTGTGAATGACTGGTGCGATTGATTTGTCTCTGCAAAAGATTCAGCGCTATATAAATACCATTATTGTTATTATTATTATTATTATTATTATTACCACCACCACCACAACCACTACTACTACTACTACTACTACAGACGTTTGCAAGTCATGGTGGTCAGAGAGTCCTTGATTCCCTTGTCCAGATCATCGTAGCTCTCCGCACGGAACACGTTGTCCTTGTTGCCCGCCGCGATGTTGAGCAGCTCTTGGGTCTTCACGGCCTTCCCCACGCCCTACCGCGAACACTGTGATGTTGGCCGCTTTGGTCAGCTGGGCCTGACGGGCTGTCCAGCGGCCCCTGGGCAGTGAAAACGATGTGTGCTCTTCATACATCTCTCCACAGTCTGTCAACTGCACGTACTGTGGCTTTAAGACGAGAGGGAGAGAAAACCCCCCCAACAAAACCCCCATCCAGCACAATAAACCCCAATGTCCACCCGAGTCCGGGGGATAAAGTGATAAGAACCTCTAGGGAGAGCTGGACAATACAAGGTCTTCCGAGAATAAGACCCCCCCCCGTCAATCCATATACTGTGATTTTATACGAGGACAAAAAATCCCCGTCTATCCATATACTGTGACTTTATAACAGGAAAAATACCCCCTGTCTATCCATATACTGTGACTTTATAACAGGAAAAAAAAACCCTGTCTATCCATATACTGTGACTTTAGACGAGGGAAAAAACCCTGTCTATCCATATACCGTGACTTTAGACGAGGGAAAAAACCCCCTGTCTATCCATATACTGTGACTTTAGACGAGGGGAAAAAACCCTGTCTATCCATATACCGTGACTTTAGACGAGGGAAAAAAACCCTGTCTATCCATATACTGTGACTTCAGACAAGGAAAAAACCCTGTCTATCCATGTACTGTGACTTTAGACGAGGGAAAAAACCCTGTCTATCCATATACTGTGACTTTAGACGAGGGAAAAAACCCTGTCTATCCATATACTGTGACTTTAGACGAGGGGAAAAACCCTGTTTATCCATATACTGTGACTTTAGACGAGGGGAAAAACCCTGTTTATCCATATACTGTGACTTTAGACAAGGAAAAAACCCTGTCCATCCATATACTGTGACTTTAGACGAGGGAAAAAACCCTGTCTATCCATATACCGTGACTTTAGACGAGGGAAAAAACCCTGTCTATCCATATACTGTGACTTTAGACGAGGGGAAAAAACCCTGTCTATCCATATATTGTGACTTTAGACGAGGGGAAAAACCCTGTCTATCCATATACCGTGACTTTAGACGAGGGAAAAAAGCCCCAACGTTCAGCTGGGGAATGAAAACGATGTGTGCTCTTGACACATCTATCCACGTCTATCCTCTGTGACTTAAGACGAGGGAAACCCCCCCCCACCCAACTATGTACAAAGGAGGAGTGAGAACCTTGAACAAAAATTAACTGTATACTTAATTAAAAAAAAAAAAAAAAAAAAAAAAAAATCAAATGTCCAACTGGACTGCAAAAATTTTTTTTAACAGCATTACAAAATTATCAATAACGTGAAAATGATAATGATAATACTTATGATAATAATAACAACAACAATAATGATACTACTACTATTACTACAACCGCTACTGATGCTGCTGCTGCTACTGCTTCTACTACTGCTGCTGCTACTACTACTGCCAAAACAAAATATCGTCTCCAACCTTTACACGTTACTGGGTAACACTGAAACACACACACACACACACACACACACACACACATACACACACACACACGCGCGCGCGCGCGCGCGCGCGCGCCCAATGAAGGGAAAAAACCCAACGTTCAGCTGGTACTTGGGAATGACCCCCCTCGCCCCCCGCTCCCCCCCTCGCCCCCCCTCCCACACACACAGTCCCTCACAAAACAAAACCAACCAAACCCAGACCCAAACCCAAACCATCCTACCTCTGCGAGTTACCGTCGGTGAGGACCACAACGATCTTGGGGATCCCGGGCCGGGCCGGGGCCATCTGGACCTC
>NC_134887.1:9740716-9748216 GCF_041734735.1 Babylonia areolata
TGTGTGTGGACTGTTCTTTTTTTATGTTTTGATGGTAATTGCTCCCTTGGCAGGCGACTCTCTCTGTCTCTCTGTGACTTTGTCTCTGTCTCTGTGTCTCTGTCTGTGTCTGTGTCTATGTCTCTCACTCTCTCTCTCTCACTGTCTCTCTCTCTTCCTTCTTCTTTCTTCTCTTCTTTCTGTTCTAAGTAATGTCTGTGCATGTACTTATGTTGAAATTTATTCATGCAGTGTCATGCTTTTGTATTGGGTATTTTGGTATGTTTTCCCTTTTCGTGAGGGCAGGGTGAAAAAAAAAAGTCATTTGTGTATATTCCTTTTTTTTTTCCCTCGATAAAAAAGATTCGTTCTTTCGTTCGTTCGGTTTTTTTTTCTCTCTCTGTATATATGTGTGTGCGTGTGCGTGTGCGTGCGTGCGTGCGTGCGTGCGTGCGTGCGTGTGTGTGTGTGTGTGTGTGTGTGTGTGTGTGTGTGTGTGTGTGTTCTTTTCTTTAACATCTGCCCATCACCTTCCCCCCTCCCCACCCATCACTACTTTTTCTATTTCTCTCTCCCCAGTCAGCGTAAAAAAGAAGAATGCAAACAAAATAAAACAAACTAACTGTACTGTGTTGTATGTAAACTTACAACAAAGCTTCAGTGAGCCTCCTCATTAAACTCTCTCCATACGAACGGCGAAAGAGACGACGCTGACAGCGTTTCACCCCAATTACCACCATCAAAATATTGCAAACGGAAGGCTCTTATACTGAAGAGGTGAATGTTGACAAAGAATACCACAATTCTGACGACGGAAGCTAAAGGTTGGGTCATTGAGACACCCACTGGACATCCGAGGGGTCTGTGTAGAGGAGAAGAGAGGACTGGCCGTACTGAGTGAGTTAAACTGAACGATTTCAAACACAAATTGATTGTCATGATGATGGAGTCTCTCGTCGGACCGACGGACGAGTAGGCAGGCAGGCTTATCTGTCGGTGTGTGTCCTCATAATTATGGGAGAAGAGGCCGATTCTGGATGCGCAGCGCTTCCCACAGGTGTTGCAAGGGAAAACGTCTCCAGAAGTTGAGCCCTGCTTCCTTCGCTCACGCTTCTCCTCAATGGCCAGCGTTCTCTTGTTTTCAAACGGTCGTTCCGACATTGCCTGACCAGCACAGGTGACTTTTTTTTTTTTTTTTTTTTTTTTTTTTTTAAGTGAAGAGGACTTGTGCAGTCCCTTCCCCACTCTCTCGCCTACCGACGCTCAGAGTCCCACAGGTGCTGCCACGTGTAGGACGGCCTCGGCAGGTGCAGGGGTTTTTTTTCGGAGTTCCGTCTCCTAGGAGGATTTCCAGCCAAGGATAAGAGCTCCCCCTGCCCTTTGGTCATCCTCTTCCGCCTTCACAGCCGTTGGGAAAGGCTTCCTCCTCCGCCTGGTCCGTCGTTGGGAGACTTCACATGCGGCAGGTAGTTCTCGGTTACATGGTACCAGTAGCAAGGGCCTGACCAATTAATTGTCATATGATGGGCGCAATAGCCGAATGGTTAAAGCGTTGGACTTTCAATCTGAGGGCCCCGGGTTCGAATCTCGGTAACGGCGCCTGGTGGGTAAAGGGTGGAGATTTTTTCCGATCTCCCAGGTCAACATAAAATAATGTGCAGACCTGTTAGTGCCTGAACCCCCTTCGTGTGTATACGCACACAGAAGATCAAATTCGCACGTTAAAGATCCTGTAATCCATGTCAGCGTTCGGTGGTTTATGGAAACAAGAACATACCCAGCATGCACACCCCCGAAAACGGAATATGGCTGCCTACATGGCGGGTTAAAAACAGTCATACACGTAAAAGCCCACTCGTGTACATACGAGTGAACGTTGGAGTTGCAGCCCACGAACGCAGAAGAAGAAGAAGAAGAAGAAGAAGATTGTTGTATAAAACGTTTCAAAGGCAAGAGGGATGGAACTGCAGATTTCGTAAATGAATGAGGGAAATATTTATTTAACTGGTCACATTCATGACGTGTGTGTGTGTGTGTGTGTGTGTGTGTGTGTGTGTGTGTGTGCGTGCGTGCGCGCGCGCGCGCGTGTGTGTGTGTGTGTGCGCGCGCGTGCGTGCGTGCGTGTGCGTGCGTACGTGCGTGTGTGTGTGTGCGTGTATGCGTGCGTACGTGCGTGCGTGCGTGTGTGTGTGTGTGTGTGTGTGTGTGTGTAGGGTGAGGGGACTTTGGTGTGTGTGTGTGTGTGTGGAAAATGTACCCGATGTGTTGTATTACTTGCTTGTGTGTATTCAGCTTTATATATGTTAGTCCAGCCTTTGTCGTGTTGTGAGTGTGCTGGACTTGGCTGTGGGCTGAGATATCATGTAGTGTGCGTGACGAGACTGTGGATGCACAATTTTATTTCGAAGGGCGCAATAGCCGAGTGGTTAAAGCGTTGGACTGTCAATCTGAGGGTCCCGGGTTCGAATCTCGGTGACGTCGCCTGGTGGGTAAAGGGTGGAGAAATTCCCGATCTCCCAGGTCAACATATGTGCAGACCTGCCAGTGCCTGAACCCCCTTCGTGTGTATACGCATGCAGAAAATCAAATTCGCACGTTAAAGATCCTGTAACCCATGTCAGCGTTCGGTGGTTTATGGAAACAAGAACATGCCCAGCATGCACATCCCCCCAAAAACGGAGTATAGCTGCCTACATGGTGGGTAAATAAACAAAACGGTCATACACGTAAAATGTTACATGTCTGTCTTGAGTGTGTATGTGTGCGTGCCCGTGGAAATCTGATTGAATGACACAGGAAACGAATGACGAGCGCCCCAGTGGCAGCCGTCAGTCGGCTCTACCCAGGTAGGCAGCCTGTTGTGTAAATGACCCCGTGTTTGTAAAGCGCTTAGAGCTTGGTCTCCGACCAAGGATAGGCGCTATATAAATATCCATATCAATCAATATCAATCAATCAATTAGTTTCCAAATGGATGAATCAGTAAAGATGTATTTGTATTTTGTATTTGTATTTATCTTTTTGACTCACTTGTGTAAACAAAGTGAGTCTATGTTTTAACCCGGTGTTCGGTTGTGTGTGTGTGTGTGTGTGTGTGTGTGTGTGTGTCTGTGTGTCCGTGGTAAACTTTAACATTGACATTTTCTCTGCAACTACTTTGTCAGTTGACACCAAATCTGGCATAAAAATAGGAAAAATTCAGTTCTTTCCAGTCATCTTGTTTAAAACAATATTGCAACTCTGGGATGGGCACAAAAGAAATAAAGAATGACGCCTAATTTAATGCAAACTGCATTTACTGTTATATTTACATTTTTTGTATTCTCTAAACTTGGCACTTTGATCTGATATTCTGACCCAACAACTAGAGCAGTCATTATTATCATTTTTTGTTCAAACAGGAACTTCTTTTGCTAAGCATGGAAGTTTTATTTATTTTGCAAACGTTTTGGTGCAGATAGTAAAAAAGGGAAATTACTCTGTAATTAATGCTAGGGGAGTTAATTTGCTTTAAACATTACATTTTGAAATTATACTCAATACATAGATTTAGATACATGGATTTAAAAAAAAAAAAGTGTATCACAAGTGAGTCTTGAAGGTCTTGCCTCTCTTGTTTTGTTGTTGTCACAACAGATTCCTCTGTGTGAAATTCGGGCTGCTCTCCCTGGGGAGAGCGCGTCGCTACACTGACAGCGCCCCCCCCGCACCCCCCCCCGCCCCCTTTTGTTTGTTTGTTTATATTTTTTTCCTGCGTGCAGTTTTATTCGTTTTTCCAACCGAAGTGGATTTTTTCAACAGAATGAATTTTTGCCAGGGACAACCCTTTTTCTTGCCGTGGGTTCTTTTACGTGCGCTAAGTGCATGCTGCACATAGGGGCCTGGGTTTATCGTCTCATCCGAATGACTGTATTGCACGGCATTGTGTTGTATTGTATTGTATTGTATTGTATTGTATTGTATTGTATTGTATTGTATTGTATTGTGTTGTGTTGTGTTGTATTGTATTGTATTGTATTGCATTGTATTGTGTTGTATATAGACTGGAGGCTCAAGCATTAAGATATGAAAATCTTGTGAATTTTGAATCTTGTCCCAGTCTCTGTCTATCTATTTCTCTCCTACCCCCCCCCCCCCCCCCCCCAATCACCCAACCCCTCCCCTATCCCTTCTCTCAGTGTCACCGCTTCTCTCTTTCTGAACTCTCTCTCTCTGAGAGTTGTTGAGAGTTAGTTGAGCCTGAACTGGGAACTGGGGGGGTTAGTTGGACCATAGCAATATGTCATTGTTATTGCTATGCTCCAACTAACCCCCCAGTTCCCAGTTCAGGCTCAACTAGTCAGATACAGAGCCGTATTGTAAATCTAAGTTGTGATCTGTGCATTTGTCTATTCCTATTGCATTGTACCAGACTGATGATTACATTTGGCCTTTTATTTCATTTTATTTTCCCCTCATTTGTATTATCCCCCCTTTTGTTTCTTCTTTTTAAATTAACTTCGCTCTTCCTCTGTGGCCGTCATCCTGTTATTGTCATGTTTCCTTGTTTCTCTATGACTCAAAAGAGTTAACTCTCTCCATACGAACGGCGAAAGAGACGACGTTAACAGCGTTTCACCCCAATTACCACCATCAAAATATTGCAAGCGGAAGGCTCTTGTACTGAAGAGGTGAATGTTGACAAAGAATACCACAATTCTGACGACGGAAGCTAAAGGTTGGGTCATTCAGACACCCACTGGACATCCGAGGGGTCTGTGTAGAGGAGAAGAGAGGACTGGCCGTACTGAGTGAGTTAATGGGAATAAGCAAACTCTGAACTCTGAAACTCTCTCTTCCTCCTTTCTTCCTTCTCCTCCTTCTTCTTTCTCTCTGTGTAATCTACACCTTCTGATTGATTGAATGATATTATACAGCGCCTTTCCTCGGTCGGAAGACCAAGCTCCATGCAGCGCTTTACAAACACGGGGTCATTTGTTTTGCACAACAGGCTGCCTACCTGGGTAGAGCCGAACTGACGGCTGCCATTTAGGCGCTCATCATTCGTTTCCTGTGTCTTTCAATCAGATTTCAGACACGCACACATACACACTCAGACAGACATGTAACATTTTACGTGTATGACCGTTTTGTTTATTTTTAGTCCGCCATGCAGGCAGCCATACTCCGTTTTCGGGGGTGTGCATGCTGGGTATTTGTATTTGTATTTGTACTTCTTTTTATCACAACAGATTTCTCTGTGTGAAATTCGGGCTGCTCTCCCCAGGGAGAGCGCGTCGCTACAGTACAGCGCCACCCATTTTTTGGTATTTTTTCCTGCATCCAGTTTTATTTGATTTTCCTATCGATGTGGATTTTTCTACAGAATTTTGCCATGAACACCCCTTTTGTTGCCGTGGGTTCTTTTACGTGCGCTAAGTGCATGCTGCACACGGGACCTCGGTTTATCGTCTCATCCGAATGACTAGCGTCCAGACCACCACCCAAAGTCTAGTGGAGGGGGAGAAAATATCGGCGGCTGAACCGTGATTCGAACCAGCGCGCTCAGATTCTCTCGCTTCCTAGGCGGACGCATTACCACTAGGCCATCACTCCACTGTGTTCTCCAGTATGTTCTTGTTTCCATAACCCACCAAACGCTGACATGGATTACAGGATCTTTAACGTGCGTATTTGATCTTCTGTTTGCGTATACACACGAAGGGGGGGAGGGGGAGGGGGGGGTGTTCAGGCACTAAGCAGGTCTGCACATATGTTGACCTGGGATATCGGAAAAATCTTCACCCTTTACCCACCAGGCGCCGTCACCGAGATTCGAACCCGGGACCCTCAGATTGAAAATCCAACGCTTTATCTATTCGGCTATATTCTCACCCCCACCTTCTATCTACACTCTCTCCTTCTCCCCCACTCCCCTACTTTCCTCCCCCATCCTTCTCCCCTTCCATACACCCCCTCCCCCATCCTTCTCCCCTTCCATACACCCCCCTCCCCCATCCTTCTCCCCTTCCATACACCCCCTCCCCCATCCTTCTCCCCTTCCATACACCCCCTCCCCCCCATCCTTCTCCCCTTCCATACACCCCCTCCCCCATCCTTCTCCCCCCCTTCCATACACCCCTCCCCCATCCTTCTCCCCTTCCATACACCCCCTCCCCCATCCTTCTCCCCTTCCATACACCCCCTCCCCCATCCTTCTTCCCTTCCATACACCCCCTCCCCCCCATCCTTCTCCCCTTCCATACACCCCCACCCCCCATCCTTCTCCCCTTCCATACACCCCCTCCCCATCCTTCTCCCCTCCTTCCATACACCCCCTCCCCCATCCTGCTCCCCCCCTCTTCTATACACCCCCACCCCCCCCACCCCACCCCCATCCTTCTCCCTTCCATACACCCCCTCCCCCATCCTTCTCCCCTCCTTCCATACACCCCCTCCCCCATCCTTCTCCCCTCCTTCCATACACCCCCTCCCCCATCCTTCTCCCCTTCCATACACCCCCTCCCCCATCCTTCTCCCCTTCCATACACCCCCTCCCCCATCCTTCTCCCCTTCCATACACCCCCACCCCCATCCTTCTCCCCCCCTTCCATACACCCCCTCCCCCATCCTTCTCCCCTCCTTCCATACACCCCCTCCCCCATCCTTCTCCCCCCCCTTCTATACACCCCCACCCCCCCACCCCACCCCCATCCTTCTCCCCCCTTCCACACACACCCTCCCCCATCCTTCTCCACCCCTTCCATACACCCCCACCCCCATCCTTCTCCCCTTCCATACACCCCCTCCCCCATCCTTCTCCCCCCCTTCCATACACCCCCACCCCCCTCCTTCTCCCCTTCTATACACCCCCTCCCCCCCATCCTTCTCCCCTTCCATACACCCCCTCCCCCCATCCTTCTCCCCTTCCATACACCCCCATCCTTCTCCCCCCCTTCCATACACCCCCACCCCCCTCCTTCTCCCCTTCCATACACCCCCTCCCCCCCATCTTTCTCCCCTTCCATACACCCCCACCCCCATCCTTCTCCCCTTCCATACACCCCCTCCCCCATCCTTCTCCCCTTCCATACACCCCCTCCCCCCATCCTTCTCCCCCCCCTTCCATACACCCCCTCCCCCATCCTTCTCCCCTTCCATACACCCCCTCCCCCATCCTTCTCCCCCCCTTCCATACACCCCCTCCCCCATCCTTCTCCCCCCCTTCCATACACCACCTCCCCCCATCCTTCTCCCCCCCTTCCATACACCCCCTCCCCCATCCTTCTCCCCCCCTCTTCTATACACCCCCACCCCCCCACCCCACCCCCATCCTTCTCCCCTTCCATACACCCCCTCCCCCATCCTTCTCCCTCCTTCCATACACCCCCTCCCCCATCCTTCTCCCCTCCTTCCATACACCCCCTCCCCCATCCTTCTCCCCTTCCATACACCCCCTCCCCCATCCTTCTCCCCTTCCATACACCCCCTCCCCCATCCTTCTCCCCTTCCATACACCCCCACCCCCATCCTTCTCCCCCC